>NC_054702.1:47820284-47845284 GCF_016097555.1 Gigantopelta aegis
ATTTATTTATTTGTTTTTATCACTTCGCCCAATCACGCGAGTCTTGTCATGTATAGTCTGCCTGTGTATTGGGTTGTAGTGTTTGTTGTAATCTGTAGCAAAACAAAAATCTGCAGTAGTTTAATCTTCTGTCAGAGACAACCATTATATATCAAAAGGTTCATATAGACTGGATGCGGCGTGTGCGTGCGGTCCAGCTGATGCGTCCATAAACATACGAGATAGGGGGCACCTGCCTACCAGTGCTGGATCAAATCCACACATTTTTGCAAAAAATAATAATGATCGGGCAAAGTGAGCTGGTCTGAAACCTTTGCCATGTGTTTTCATCATTCTACCCACAATATTAGTTGTAACTCATGTGAAAATGCAAACTGATTTGTTTTCAACCCTATATAGCTGTTTGGCAGTAATGCTAATATGAATAAATGTGGTTATCCAGATTCGGGCATTTTCGTTTAATTCGACCAAAAGTCAGACTGCCCCCCCCCCCCCCTCTCCCCCCCCACACACACACACACAAATGGGAGCTGTATGGATGCGTCTGCGTCTTGCGTCTTGGTCATATAAACCATATACGATTATTTCATTGCAGCTGTCGACATGCGTTTAGCAGACGCACGCATCGCACGCATACAGTCGTCTAGCTCGTTTAAACTAATGGATTTTGATTTGATTGTTTTAAAGCCAAACCGCACCCACGCGCCACACCCAGTCTGTGTGAGCCTTAATATGAAATGAATTGAAATAAGAAAAGAAAATAGGTCTAAAACAAATAGTTGCTGTATTTTTTTTTTTTTGTATAATTTAAAAATACGAACGTTAGAAAAAAACAGTCACAAATTGTCCTGTGCTGTTAATTAAATAGGAGAAACATGAGGCTATTAAATAACTTGCATGGTTCCTGCGTTCAAACTTGAAAATACAGAGGGCAGTTACCTCCCAAAAGGCAGATCTATGTCCCAAAATGCATACATCCTATTTGGCAGTGCCGCAGACAAAACACAACTGGTATGTGCTATCCTGTCTTTGGAATGGTGCATATAAAAGATCCCTTGCTACTAATGAGAAAATATTGCGGGTTTCTTCTCTGAAGATAATATGTTTTACGTCCAATAGCCGATGATTAATAAATCAATGTGATCTAGTGTTGTTAATAAACAAAACAAACTTTTATAACTTAAAGCTGCAGGCCCTAGAATATTTTTATTTTATCATTTAAGCATTTAGACTAAGATCACCTATGACACCGGTTTCGTTTCGCTACGCTGGCTTATCTAAGTTATTTAGAAACAACGCTGATTCTGGCTGATGAGATCAACAAGGGGGTTCCTTCGAACTGATCGATTTGCGCAGCCTCTGAACTACCCACGTGATATTGAACAAATAACTGTCTTAACTGAGGGGTCATCTCATAATTCTAAAACATCTATTGACGTATGGTATAACACCATACAAGGGATAGGTGGGGTATTTGCCTTGAATTTTAAATTGGCCGGCTGATGGCATGTGTCGCGTGTTTTCTATTTAGTAACATGTTCAAGACTGTCGTTTTTATTCATTACTTTAAAAAAAAAAGTGTGTGTTTTCGGGAACGCTTACTGTACCTAATTTCATTCATAACATTCCCGAAAATACATAATTGTTTTGGCCATATATACAGGCAGTTATTTTCCCCCTAGTGTTACCAACAATGGTTATCCACGAAGGGGTGTTGTTCGTTAGATAAATCTACTGAAGTAAAACATTATATACGTTACACATCGTTAATTGTAGGAGGGAGGATTTATTTGATTTTACGGCGCGCATTTTAATTACAGTTATAAATGCGTCGAATATAATATAATTATGGGTAAGGACCACACAGATAATGAGAAAGGAAACCCGTTGCCGTCAAGTAATGGGTTTCCTATTAGCAGCAAGGGATCTTTTATATGCAACATCCTACAGACAGGACAAAGCATACAACGGCCTTTGTTACACCAGTTGTGGAGCACTTGTTGGAACAAGAAATAGCCCAATGGGCCCACCGACGGGGAGAAGTCATTTTTAACTGCCTCTAGCATAAATCGGCAAACGTTCTAGAAAGTAATCATGAACTATTATCCTACCTTACATTTTGTTTCACTCATCAAAATATTAAGTACAAGGTATTTGAAGGATCTTCCCTAAACACATCCAATCTTTCCAGCGAAACATGCTTATTTGTATATTCGTGGAAATACTATCGAAGCCCTAGCCTTGTTTTGTTTGTCTGGAATTATTTTAATTTAATTTTATCATTATTAATTTTCTTTAAGATCTTAAAATAATTTTGTGATGATGTGTGTTGTCCACATAGCATACAATGCGACCTTGGTTGTAACTGTCTTGACAAACATATTTGTACCAAATTATTTTGTAGTGTCTATCAGGTTCCATGGATACAACGTTTAAAGTACATATTTTATCTGTCAGCTCTAGCCCCGTAGCCAGGCGCGGATCGGGGTGGGGGGCGGGGGGATTGGACGATTCCCCCCACTCAAGATTGAGAGTTCCGCTCAAATAAATAAAAAAATCGGATTTTACATATAAAAGTCCTTGTCCCCAAATGACCAGGATAATGTAGCAAGAACGTCTGTCTGAGGTTCCATATGCTGAAGGTTCGATCCTTCTCAGTGGGCCCGTTTGATTATTTCCCGTCCCAACCAGTGATCCATAACTTGTCCATCAAAGGACGTGTATGCTATCCTGTTTGTGGGATGTGGGAAGTGCACATAAAGATCCCTTGCTGTTATTTGGAAAGAGTAGCCATGTGGCGACAGCGGATTTCATCTGTGACCAAGAGTCGATATAACTGTGTGTTTGCCATCCAATAACCGCTGATCAGTAGTAAATGTGTTCCAGTAGGCTTAAATTTGTTAAAAAAATTTCCATGTATTATTTATTATAAATACATTGGTACGACTGAAAACAAACGGGCATTTTACATGCATACCACAACTTAATGCAACTTGTTAACATATATTTCGCATCAAAAGTTAGTGTATTATTCTCGAGTGTAATCGGCGTGATCTCATTGTTTGGCAAGGGGTTATATATATATATATATATATATATATATATATATATATATATATATATATATATATATATATATAGGGGGAACCCCCTCCCCTCCCCCTGTCTACGGCACTGCGCCATTGGCGCTCGCGTTTGATGAGTTCCGTGTGTATACATGAAATTTTGATCCCCCCTCCCCTCCCCCGCTAATCTGCTGGCTATGGGCCTGAGCTCATGTACTAGTAGATAATAACGAAAAATTAGCATCGCAATATCTGTATTTCTTAAGTTATGGAAATATTCTGGGGTTTTAATTTTATCAAACTCAAGAATTGTGTTGGGACGAATTAAATGTCGTTATATGCAAACTCGTACGAAGCAATATTATAACTATACGCGACAACCAATATCAAGGAACTGACAAATGTGCATTAGTATAATAATATTTTGATTAGTTGATAACTTGTATAATTTTGTTTTTTTGCAATTTCAGAACTTAGGAAACTATTTTAAAAATTTCATCCGCTAATCAAGCATCTGAAGCAGAAAGTAGCCCAGTGGTATAATGTTCACTTGATGAGCGGTCGGTCTAGGATCGATCCCCGTTGATGAGCTCATTTGGGCTATTTCTCGTTTCAGCCAGTCACGCTACATCTCTCAGCCACACAGGTTTCGTCTCTCATAGCCCGAGTACTCTGCCGTTCTAGAGCTAGATGGACATTTGTACGGTGGTGGTTATGATCTCAGACTGAGAGTGTCCATAACCGTACAAATGTCCGTCTAGGTCTTGAACGGCAGAGTACTCGGGCTACCTCTCTCATTACCTATGTGGTCCAAAGCCACAAAAGCGTAATCAAAATGTGTGCGGCGTTAAATAAAACCTGTGGTGAAGACCATCCGAGTCATTAGAGCACACATTATAGCCGGGTTTTAAACACATTTAGAAACTGTACTTGATAGTGGTTACGGCGTTTAATATGATTACCTGAGCTGTGGCGATTGAAAAATCACATTAAATATGTTATTGAAAGACCTGTCGCGATCTGTCCCTTTATTGTGTTTCGTGGATGACATGGTTATGGGAACCCTGTGATCCCACTCTGGATTCGCCAACGCAAATGCGCAAATAGAATTAATTATATTTAAAATATCAACCGTTGAGACACACTGTACACAAATGTAGGTCAAGAGATTATTAGTAAATCTCGATATTTTTCTGTTGTGTAATAAAACACTGTAGTGAGGCTCTATGTGGACTTCAATAGTTTTAATTTCATAGGGGGAAGGGACATTTCCTCCAAATCTGACGATAATATATTCCTCCTCCCTTTCCCCGTCAGCATGTCATTTTCCGACGCCTATGAAGTTGTCCCACTGAGTTCCCGTTCCATTTAGAATGCCACAATCAGTATATATGTTAAAGGTTGTATATGCTGTCCTGTCTTTACTACATTAGGGGCAGTCGTCGCCACCCAACACCGACAATTACAATAGTTTTGTCATTTTAGTTTACCTAGACTCCGACGCCATATAACCGTAAATAAAATGTGTTGAGTGCGTCGTTAAATAAAACATTTCCTTCCTTCCTTCCTTTACCTAGACTATTTCTTAGCTCTGATTGCAGTTACTGCACCCCCTGGAACACAAACCTTAACAGAACTGATTGTAGTGACGAAAAGCTGTATATGTATAGCACTGGATCTAGGAATAATTCCTAAGTTACACAAAGGTCTCTTTATGTGAAATGGCCCTCTTGTAGATTGGCTACTGGTGGGACCAGCTTTTTATCTTGTGCAACAGAATGTTCCAGATGAGTTTAACGAGTTGATATCTGGACTTATGGCAGGCTAAGGAATGGTCCTGTAAGAACCCTGTCACCTGGTGAGAACGGCGTCGTTCTTGTTGACGGGGTCGGTAACCTGAGGGTGTTTATCGACGGGATTAGATTCTCCTGAACATTGATTATGTCCAGCGTGCAGTCCTACGACAGGCAACCCCATATTGTGACAGATCCTTCAACAAAGAAGACTGCAGGGTGAATGTTGCTGGGTATATGCATCGTGTTTCTTTGCCGCCAGACCCGAATACGCCCGTCTGTGCACGGGAAGATGGGGCACTGCTCACCATTAGTCTGACTGAACTCTTAACCTTGGTTCCCATAAAAGCGGTAACGGACGCAACATGTTTCAACTTTCCCGACCGACGTAGACTGTCAGCGACTGTTTCCATAAACCATGTTTTACATCCTGCCTCGATCTACAACGTGTTACAAAGTTTATGGAAACCAGGCTTTACTGTTCATATCGACTTGGTAGATATGACATAGGCCAACGCTATTTCGTTGCGAAATCATTCCATTGAAGACACTGTCCGTTGTACGTTTTGAATGGTTTGCATTATGATCTGATATCTGCTAGATTTTGCTATGAACAATAGGTGCCATACTACTAGTATTTCGATCTGTTGACTTTAATTTATTGTTGTACTGATGTTCAATTAATGTTGAAGCATACTGTACAGGACACTCCAGCTACCTGGTCTGTCAGTTAAAACCGAGATTAATGAGACTAGTTGTTAGTGAGATATGTATCGGAGAGTGGTTATACATATAACAATGACTGGCGAGTGGAATTCCAGGTGAGTGAATTTTGTAAGTGACACCAGTTCTGCAATGCGAACTCGGAACCCTGTCAGCCTTAAAGGTAAAGGTTTAGCCACTCCGCCACCGAGGTGGGTAGGTGCATATTTCTCACCTATAAAACTGTATGAGATCAGATCATGTGTAGCCTCGGTCTTTAGAAAGAAGGTCATTTTGTATTGTTATCGGATAAAAGGTTAACTGAATACGTCACATGCTTGATCATTTATATAACAGCTTTATTACATTACAACTTATTATTTGGAACGATTGTTATATGATTTATCGGCGAAACTGTCATTTTGTAAGGTAAGCTTTCAATTTGGACCTAGATATAATTATATTACGTACATACATTTAGACGTGTGTGTGTGTGCGTGCGTGCGTGTGTGTGCGCGCGCGTGCATGTATGTATGTGACCGGCCTCGGTGGCGTAGTGGTTAGGCCATCGGTCTACAGGCTGGTTGGTACTGGGTTCGGATCCCAGTCAAGGCATGGGATTTTTAATCCAGATACCGACTCCAAACCCTGAGTGAGTGCCCCGCAATGCTCAATGGGTAGGTGTAAACCACTTGCACCGACCAGTGATCCATAACTGGTTCAACAAAGGCCATGGTTTGTGCTATCCTGCCTGTGGGAAGCGCAAATAAAAGATCCCTTGCTGCTAATCGGAAAGAGTAGCCCATGTATTGGTGACAGCGGGTTTCCTCTCAAAATCTGTGTGGTCCTTAACCATATGTCTGACGCCATATAACCGTAAATAAAATGTGTTGAGTGCGTCGTTAAATAAAACATTTCTTTCTTTCTTTCATATGTATGTGTGTTTGTGAGAGAGAGAGAGAGAAAGAGAGAGGGGGGGAGGTGTGTGTTATAATGTATGCATGTATGTTTGGGCGTATGCGTGTGTATGAATATATGTATGGTGGTTTATAATGTAGATATGTGCGTATATGATATATGTATAGTATTGTTGTATGAATATCTATATATTGTATGTATGTTGATGTTGACTATTACATACATAGATATTAACGCACTGAAGCAGGGGCTAATTAAATCCTTTGTGGCCTCACAAATTGTCCCATGCCGTTGCCGGGATTCGAACCTATGGCACCGAATCGCCCGCAACTTGCAGACTTGCCACGATACATTCTGAGCTATTGATGCATCCATGTATGTATGTATGTATGCATGCATGCGTGTGTGTGCGTGCGTGCGTGTGTGAATGTATGTATGTATGTATGTGTGTATGAATGTGTGTGTGTATGTATTGATGTATGAATATCTATATCTTGTATGTATGTCGAGGTTGACTATTACATACATAGATGTTAACGCTCTGGCGCAGGGGATAATTAAATCCTTTCTGGCCTCACAGTATGTATGTATGTATGCATGTATGTATGTATTGATGTGTGTTTGAATGTGTGTGTGTATGTATGTATTGATGTATGAATATCTATATATTGTATGTATGTATGCATGCATGTATGTATGTATGTATTGATGTGTGTGTGAATGTGTGTGAGTATGTATGTATGCATGCATGTATGTGTGGATTGATGTGTGTGAGTATGTATGTATGTATGCATGTATGTATTGATGTGTGTTTGAATGTGTGTATGTATGTATGTATGCATGTATGTGTGGATTGATGTGTGTATTGATGTGTGTGTGTGTGTGTGTATGTATGCATGTGTGTGTGCGTGTTTGAATGTGTGTGTGTGTGTGTGTGTATGTATTGATGTATGAATATCTATATATTGTATGTATGTCGAGGTTGACTATTACATACATAGATATTAACGCACTGGCGCAGGGGATAATTAAATCCTTTCTGGCCTCACAAATTGTCCCATGCCGTTGTTGGGACTCGAACCTGTGGCACCGATTCGCCCGCAAATTGCAAGACTAACCACGATACGCTCTGAGCTATCGAAGCTTCCATAAACAAGGAAGCTCTTTAACTCAACCATATGCATGGGGCCTACAATCTACGCGGTCGATCCCGCTTACGTGCATGAAACAGTGGGCAGACCTGGCACTGGCTAGTATGTATTGATGTATGAATATCTATATATTGTATGTATGTCGAGGTTGACTATTACATACATAGATATTAACGCACTGGCGCAGGGGATAATTAAATCCTTTCTGGCCTCACAAATTGTCCCATGCCGTTGTTGGGACTCGAACCTGTGGCACCGATTCGCCCGCAAATTGCAAGACTAACCACGATACGCTCTGAGCTATCGAAGCTTCCATAAAAAAGGAAGCTCTTTAACTCAACCATATGCATGGGGCCTACAATCTACGCGGTCGATCCCGCTTACGTGCATGAAACAGTGGGCAGACCTGGCGTGGCTAGTATGTATTGATGTATGAATATCTATATATTGTATGTATGTCGAGGTTGACTATTACATACATAGATATTAACGCACTGGCGCATGGGATAATTAAATCCTTTCTGGCCTCACAAATTGTCCCATGCCGTTGTTGGGACTCGAACCTGTGGCACCGATTCGCCCGCAAATTGCAAGACTAACCACGATACGCTCTGAGCTATCATAAAAAAGGAAGCTCTTTAACTCAACCATATGCATGGGGCCTACAATCTACGCGGTCGATCCCGCTTACGTGCATGAAACAGTGGGCAGACCTGGCACTGGCTAGTATGTATTGATGTATGAATATCTATATTGTATGTATGTCGAGGTTGACTATTACATACATAGATATTAACGCACTGGCGCAGGGGATAATTAAATCCTTTCTGGCCTCACAAATTGTCCCATGCCGTTGTTGGGACTCGAACCTGTGGCACCGATTCGCCCGCAAATTGCAAGACTAACCACGATACGCTCTGAGCTATCGAAGCTTCCATAAAAAAGGAAGCTCTTTAACTCAACCATATGCATGGGGCATGTATGCATGTATGTATGTACTGATGTGTGTTTGAATGTGTGTGAGTATGTATGTATGTATGTATACATGCATGTATGTGTGTATTGATGTGTGTATGTATGTATGTATGTATGCATGTATGTATGCATGCATGTATGTGTGTATTGATGTGTGTATGTATGTATGTATGTATGCATGCATGCATGTATGTATGTATGTATATGTGTATTGATGTGTGTATGAATGTGTGCAGATGTGTATGCGTGTGTGTTAATATATATTTGTATGCATGACGTGTGTGCGTGTGTGTGCGTGCGCGCGCGTGCGTGTGTGTGTGTGTGTGTGTTTTAATACGTTGTTTTTCACTTTTATATGTATTCATTCACAGCGTTATTCTGGCAGTCAACACAGCTATTGATGCATCCATGTATGTATGTATGTATGTATGTATGCGTGCATGCGTGTGTGTGTGTGTGTGCGTGCGTGTGTGTGTGTGTGTGTGCATTGATGTGTGTATGAATGTGTGTGTGTATGTATGCATGTATGTATGTAGGTATGTGTGTATGAATGTGTGTGTATGTATGTATTTATGCATACATGTATGTATGTATGTATTGATGTGTGTTTGAATGTGTGTGAGTATGTATGTATGTATGTATGTATGTATGCATGCATGTATGTGTGGATTGATGTGTGTAATGATGTGTGTGTGTGTATGTATGTATATATGTATGCATGCATGTATGTGTGGATTGATGTGTGTAATGATGTGTGTGTGAGTATGTATGTATGTATGTATGTATGTATGCATGTGTGGATTGATGTGTGTAATGATGTGTGTGTGTGTGTATGTATGTATATATGTATGCATGCATGTATGTGTGTATTGATGTGTGTATGTATGTATGTATGTATGTATGTATGTATGAATGCATGTATGTATGTATATGTGTATTGATGTGTGTATGAATGTGTGCAGATGTGTATACGTGTGTGTGTTAATATATATTTGTATGCATGATGTGTGTGTGCGTGCGTGCGTGTGTGCGTGCGCGTGTGTGTGTGTGTGTGTGTGTGTGCATGTGTGTGTGTGTGTGTTTTAATATGTTGTTTTTCAGTTTTATATGTATTCATTCACAGCGTTATTCTGGCAGTCAACACTGAACCAAGATCCTGCAATAAGCAGATGCATTGTAGAGCAGGCCGGAGATATGCACGGATTTTCTGGAAACTGGACGGTTTTGAGTTGCGAACTGTATTGCAAAATCTTCACTCTGCAGCGGAAAGAACGTGTTTAACTCTCCTAGACCGCCTCTAGCTTTTCGGTATGTTCCCTCTGTGGTTGTAAACAATACTTCAAATGAATCATATTATATGCACAATTGGTTAATGTGACTCGGTCATGCAAACTCATAATGTATAAATAAGTCTAGGGCCGTAACGCCCTGTAAGACAAATAAATGTAGGAAATTATTAAAGTTTGCTGCTTCGTTAATATAAGAATGGCAACTTAGTGATAGTCCATTTCAAGATCATGGCATCCTAAATCTAGAAGACTAAAGGAGTTTTAAAGGGACATTTCTTACTTTGCAACCACTAACGTGTTTAGCTAAATGGTTGGGGTTGGGGGTTTTTTGTTTTTGTTTGTTGTTGGGGTTTTTTGGGGTTTTTTTTTTGGGGGGGGGGGGGGTTACAATATTGGTTTCTGTATACTCAGTGTGCTTCAAACCAGTGGTGTAGGCAGGGGGAACCATGCCCCCACCCCCCATCAACCTACCGGTATTTTTTTTAGCTATTAAATTTTATAAAATCATACATACATAGTGTGGGTTGCCCCTCACCCCCTCCCCAATATAAGTGCTTCAAACTGACATTAGTTTGTTTTGTTTGTTTTGTTGTTGTTGTGGGGTTATTGTTGTTGTTGTTGGTTTTTTGTTGGGATTTGTTTGGGATTTTTTTGGGAGGTGAGGGTGGATAGCGTAGCTGGTCATACAAAAAGGTGCACACCGACAGGAATCTATCCCGGACCGACCGCGAAGGGCAGGTCAGGACAAGGCAGGTCATAGGGTTGTACGTGAACATTCAGAACAAGCTCTTGTAGTGCACGCCTGTCATGGGCGCAGGAAAAGGGTAGGGGTGGGTGGAAGACGGGACCGCCCGCGCTGGCAAGTGTAAGAGAGCACCAACAGCCCGACCGGGATCGGTAGTGGGCGGGGACAATTTTGGTGCTATTTAATTTTGAATATCCCGTAGGATTAAAAGGAAATATTTGAGCAAATTTCTTGAAGTAATTTTGGTGCGTTTAGGAACAGTTCATCAAAAGAGAAAGGGGAGCTAATGTTTAATTTGAACCTAGCATATTGGTGGACGTCATTGTTGGCCTCCCGTGGTTGTCCCCGAACTTTAGCCCTTAAAAGGCTTTGATCTATTGAGGGATCATGCTTTTTATTTTGTCCCGGTTCTGTCCTTAAAAGGACACGGCCGGTTGGCAGGGGCAACTCGTTGGAGACTTGTTGTTAGCCCTTATAAGGGCTTGCAATTGTGTTTATATACGGGAGGTAAGGCCGGTAAGCTCCTGTTGTTATCCTTTGTTTTTCTTTCTTTTCCTCCTCTTCCATCTTTCCCATCTGATGTCCTCTGTTTGGGACTTGTGTAGAGTGAGTCGCTATTCTTTTGCCCTACTCCCTCTGGGTGATTTGCAGTTGTGTATTTGGAGCCGGTGTTCTTTTTCCCGGCTTCTTATTTTATTTTATTATTATTTTTATTATTATTCCCAGCACCTTGTTCCCGGCTCTGTCCAGATACCGACTCCAAACCCTGAGTGAGTGCTCCGCAAGGCTCAATGGGTAGGTGTAAACCACTTGCACCGACCAGTGATCCATAACTGGTTCAACAAAGGCCATGGTTTCTGCTATCCTGCCTGTGGGAAGCGCAAATAAAAGATCCCTTGCTGCCTGTCGTAAAGAAGAGTAGCCTATGTGGCGACAGCGGGTTTCCTCTAAAAACAGTGTCAGAATGACCATATGTTTGACGTCCAATAGCCGATGATAAGATTAAAAATCAATGTGCTCTAGTGGCGTCGTTAAATAAAACAAACTTTACTTTACTTTACTTTTTGTTCCCGGCTCCTTATTAAGTACTAGGTAATGGGTTATTATTAGTGGTTCGGATGCATTGTTATCATTAGTCAATGCATCCTGTGTGACTGTTGCTGCTAATATGATTGTGGTAAATTAATTGTTTAGGTTGTACCTATTGCCCTAAGTCCCTAAACGTTAAACAACTTTACCCAAGAAAAAAATATTTTCCCCTTCTTTTGGATTTAAAGAAATACAAGGAGAGGGAAAGAATTAAATTAACCTAGCTAGCTAGATATATTTGAAGGGACCTCTCCCATATTTGTTCATGTTTTATTTTATTTTTTTAAAAGAATAAGAAGCGCTAGGCTTCACTGAAAAAGAAACCAATACTTGAACCATGTTTATTAGGTTTGAGTCAAGTATGTTGGCAATTGTATACCAGCCATCCGTGTATGTATCGCTGTTTATCATCCATTAAAGGCTTTTGTAGGAGATATCGCTGGCACTATCTCCTGCGATATCTCCGCAGAGATATCGCTTCTAATAACCTTGAGTGGTCATATTTTAATCACAAGACAATGTTTTGTTACGTCACTGTGTTTGTTTCAGTGCTAAACCCACCATTAGTGACGTCACGCCACTGGCGTTCTGCTAGTTTAATAGTTAACGAGTCTGCCGCTGACATTCAACCCACATTACTGACATTGTTTACAACTGTCGCAAATGAAAATAATTATATTGGATGATAAAAAGAATACCGCCCCGCCCCCCCCCCCCCCCATGTCTTGTGATATCAGCACTCGTTGATAAAAGTATAAAATCCGAGGCGTGCTGATAAATTATGATATGACAAGACACTCTGGGAGTATCCTCTATTTATTAGGTTTGAGCAGGCACGGCGGAAACAAGTAGGCCTAGACATTGGGGAGGGGCGCTGACTGAGATCGAGGGAGCAAATCTAAGTTTCAGTGCTCCCCCGTTAAATTTTGAAACCTAGATGTCCTAAAATGTATTCTACAAGTAAAATTCATCTCTGCCTTAAGATTTACTACCAATAATACGATTGTTTATTTAGAATTATAGGAAACCCCACACCCCTCCCCGCCGCCGCCGTGCCTGTTGAGTCTAGTATGTTAACAACTGTGTGTTTATCTTACCGATAGCCATGCAATGTGACGTATAGGAGTATTGTACAGAGGATTGTGACACCTTATTGTTTATTTTGCTCCCTCCCGAACCCAATGTTCCGAAATTATAATTGTCACTGGCAATTAGCACTAGTCACTAGTTTTGCACGCACACGTCATTCGTACTGAGAAGAGAAGAAGAGTGTGTTAGCAATACTTATTTACCTTTACCTTATTTATCTGGTCTGTTTTCTGACTTGTCATTTGTTGTTATATGTCAAGACTTACCTGTGATATTTCTGTAATAAACATGGTTCTGACATATTAAATAAGAAAGTCCTGAAATACATATAATTATAATATATTTACATAATGTTGGGCTCGGGTTGAGGCTAATTGCGGGGTGAGGGATTAACTGGTTTGCCGATTGGTTGCTATTAGCAGCCAATCAAGGCGTGGGTTGGTCAATTAGGTGGGTATTATTTCAATCCCTTGTGTGGTAATATGGGGGGGGGGGGGGGTTCCGACCCTGCCATTACCATCACACCAAAAACAATCTTAAACCCAGATAAAAAAACCAACAAAAAACAACAGAACTATTTAAATTACTATTTATATTAGTCCAGTCCACCAAACCCAAACTCTAATACCACCACCCAATGAGGGGACGGGCACGCGACAGGAGTGGGACGGGCCGATCCGCTGGGATACTTGCTGAGAAAAGCATTTATTAAGAAATCAACCTCACGATAGCACTCTCGGCGAGACCCCAAGCGCTCTGGCTATGGCTGCGACTCCCCAAACTCAATAATAAAACTAATTCCTCCCTAACACTAACCAATCTTAACTAAAATTATACGGGCGAGCTGTTGTTCTCGCCGGAGTAGCGCCACTAAGAACTCGACAGAAAAAGAAAAGAAAAAACACCTTACGGATGCCACCCTCCAACAACCGATATCCCAATAAGTGATTGACATAATACCCACAAATTAATTAATCCCTTTCCCGAATGGCTGCTGGCAAAGACCAATTAAAATCCAGATAATCCAAACCCCCCACCCCCACCCCCACCCACCCCCCACCCCCCGCCCCATCCCAGTCCCGTTTCCGGATTTGAAACCAAACTGTGCGTCGGTGATGACATCGTGTTCACTTGCGCAGTTGATCAATCTTTTATTAATTATTGATGTAACAATTTGGCCAAGTTGCTAACAAGAGAAATACCCCGATAGATATTAAACCCCCATCACACTCATACAAGTTCCTACTACGTCCTCAAAATATGGGCTGAACGCAGTAAGAAATTGTACAACGTGGCAGGAACCCAGCAGAAACCGGTCTTGGAGCTACCACGCGTATTTAGGACATGTTCAAAATGCGCGTGGCGGCTCCACGTTAAACGACGTAACTAACACCATGCTGTTCTCCACGACGTAACTAACACCTTGTAGGGACTCCGTTGACGTACTACAAGCGTTGCGAGAACGGGAAAGAATGGGTGTGGTTTTCACTGAGTTGTCACTGCGTAATTGCTACGTCAATGGAGTTCTCACTATGTCAATGGAGTTATCAGTACGCCCTCTTCATGCTTGTGCTATGACCATGGTACGTCCATGCCAGGTTGTAGAAGACCGCATTAAGTTCATATGACGTTGTTATTACGTTGTTTGGGTGCTTACCACGAGCTTACCAAGTTTATGGAATGTTCAGAGAATTTAGTATAAATACTGGACCCTCACACCATCATTTCTACCTTGTATACTTGGCTATGAACACACACAATCAGCAATGTCTCCAGCAACTTCTTCTGCTACAAGGACAACAAGTTCTACTTGATGTACAAGCTGCACTTGTGTTGGTGAGAAGGAGAAGAAATAGAAGACAACCTAGATCTGGGAACTGGGAAACTATTAACGTGCCCCTATCCACAGAGGTTCAGGCACGCCCACTACGGATTTAGCCTCTGACTTCGCCAGTGACCAACTCCGGAGCGGGGGGGGGGGGGGGGGGGGGTTTAAGTTTGAAGTGGGCAGGTTTTGGAAAAAAGCCATTTAGTGCGGTCAAACGCGAGCGCGGACCGAATAGCAGACACTTCGCAAACTTGAAGTAACACCGAGTGGGAGCCGTGCTCTGATTGGCTGAATTTCGATTCCTCGGTGAAGCCTGAATTTTACCTAAGTCTACAAAGAGTAACTGCATCCAAAAACATGTCTGGACTCTAAAATTTGACCCAAAATAGTTAAGACTGCTCAGCCAAATGTTTTTTAAGGTGATTTCGAGCAATTGAACGGGCGCCGAAATAAAATGCGTTAGACTATTTATAAAAAAATAAACATAAGAATTTTGAACTGATCGAAAACATTTAAAGTCTAACTAGCCCAAAAAGGAGGTTGGTACTCACGGAGGAAAAGGTTATTAGGAGGTTGGCGACTACGTCGAGCCGATGAAGTCGGTGGCGTCCAGATGTGGAAGATCATGCCGGTAGGGAGAGGCTGCTAGCATCTTGGTGATGTGACTGTATTCGCTCCCCGCGATGATTTTGAGGACACGATGTAATGACGGGTTGTCCATTTCCTTGAGTAGCAGCGCTTGGTTGTATCTTCCCCTCCGGCGAATGGTGACGCAAACTGCGTTGATATCCACATCAACCTGGACTCGATAGGTAGCGGGTGGTACGCTTTGTGTTTCGGCTCACTAATGAGCTGGCGCACGTCCTCTAGGTTGATCTTCATCAGCTGTTGGAACCGCGGATGGAGTTTGCTGGCCTTAAGTGTCCATTGTCCTTCTGTTGGTTTCTCTGGCTTCGGCGGTTGAGTAGGGCGACTTGGCTTGGCTGGGGTGGCACTCGGAGGAGTGGTCGCCTTCCTCTTAACCACAGCCGTCTTCCGGGCCTGGGTCTCAACGGATGTCGCCTGTTTAATCGGCGACAAGTCCGGAAACCCAGAAGTAAAGGCCGGTGGATCGGGTCTGTTAAACGGCGAATCGCAGATCACTGTGTCCAGCGCGTTAACTTCCTCGGCTCCTGTTGAGGGGACGGTGATGACTGGGGCCGGAACCACTTCCATCTTCGTCTTCCTCTTCGGTTGAGTGGCGTTGGGCGGTCTAACAGACGGAGTCGCTGCCTGCGGTTTAGCCGCCGGTTTTGTCTCCCCCTGCGCCGCCGCTGGCGCACGTCTCCGTTTCCTCCATCTTCCTTTCTTCTGTATGCGGTCTCCGTACACCAAGGTCACGGTTGCTCGTGACCCGGTGTACGAGACGCGATACTCAATCAGGCTTCCATACGTTGCAATTAGTCCCCCCAGGTGGGGGGGGGGGGGGGGGGTGGGGGGGGGGGGGGTAATTGCACAGCGCACTCGACAACGTCTGGTTGGATTGGCTGCATATCTTGCTGGAAACTTGAAAAAGCGCAGTATTTATAGCAACCTGAAGGACTTAATGACAACGTGGTAAGCGCGTGGTAAGAGCGTGGTGCGATCTGATTGGACGTAGTAGGAACATGGTTTGATCTCATTGGATGTAGTGGGCGCGTGATCATGTACGTGCTGGGAAATCAGTGGGAACGTGTTCCACGCAGTGACAACCTGGTAGGAACGTGGCTAGGACGTAGTATGAACTTTATAAATGCAATTTGTTCCGAAAAGAACAAGTTCCCGCTGCGTTCATCAATATTTTTAGGACACAGTGAGATATTGATGAGTGTAATGGGGGCCTTAGTATTGGAGCAATCGTCTTTTTTAAAATATAGGCACAATAATGGCTGAACACCAGTTTTGTAGAAATTGGCCCGACTTAAATATTTTATTAAACCAAACATTTAAGATAGGCCCAAGTTCTGTTTTAAACTTAACAATAAAAGCGTTCAGTATGTCGTCAGGACCTGGGCTTTTCCCTTTTCGCTTAATATTTGATCGCTAGAAATGGGAACGTCACTACTGAATACATTTTTCAAATGCATGAAAAAAATCCTCATCACCAATATCATTACTTGTTTTATCTTTATTTCTTTTGAAGGTACTGTGGAATAATTTTGGGTTTGTCTTGCATAAATGTGAACGTTTATTTTCCTCGAACTGTTCATACTGACATTTTTTGCGATTCAAATAAAGTTTGTAATCTTGGCGTGCTTCACACAATAATTGTCGATTGGCTTGTGATTTGTGTTTATTAAAATGTAACAAGGTTTTGAGATATTCGTTACGCTTTGTTCGACATACGTTATTAAACCATGGCTCATCCAAGTCGATTGGTTTACTCGCCCTTTGCGGGTTTCCTCCCTCAATATCTATGTGGTCATTCACCATATGTCCGACGCCATATAACTGTAAATAAAATGTGTTGGGTGCGTCGTTAAATAAAACATTATTCTTCCTTCCTCCCTTCCTTGTGGAGTTGATGCACAACATGTTTGCGATCAGATGTAGTGATCTTCGCATATGCCTTGTTTACGAATTCTCGCGTTCCCACGTTGATATTATTAACTATTACTGTATGCACGTATTGTTTTTATGTTATGTTATAACAACGTTTATTATAGAAACAACGCAGGTGAGTCTATGTATAACATGCTTTAGTGCCAAATCCAAGGACCGGTAACCAGCAACACTACAACTAAGACAAGATAAGAGCAGCTAATCAAGGCAATAACTTGTAACGGTAACAATGAATAGAAATAAATAGCCTAACCTTAAAACAGTGCTAACCACTATGTAGAATAACTTTCGGAACTTTAGGGGGACGGGACGAACCAAAAACAGAAAACTATATATACACATACACAGACACAGACACACACACAGACACAAACACATATAAATACTAGTATACATATACATTTACATTTACATTTACATATACATAGACTAAACTAAAATCGAGGTAGTTGCTAGAGCGGCTGCAGTGCGAAAGTGATCAGAATTTAACGAGCAGTACACACCAATTAACTGACCACCTAATAAACATGGTTCAGAGCTCCTATATATTTGTGTCAGAGAAGCGTAGGGCTTTTGTAAACAAAACGCACACAACAAGAGGGGAAAGCCTTCAAATATAGTTAGTTAGGTTAGTATAATTCTTCACCTCTCTTTGTATTCCTTTAAATCCATTTCGTGCTGGGGTGTCGTTAAACATCTATTCTAATCTATTCTATTCCTTTAAATCCAAGGGAAGAGGAAATTCTTTTCTTTGGGAAAGTTTATTTTTTGACTATGTTTAAGGACAGTATGCATTGACTAATGATAACAATGTATCCGAACTACCTTTAATGGCCCAGCACCACTGCACTACGTTCCCTGGGGAGCTAGGCAAAAGAAAACTGGCTGCCTAATATGCAATTGCACCCGCACCCAGAGGGGGTCGGACAAAAGAATACCGGCTCACTCTACCCAATCCCTAAACGTTCCAGTAAGGAGCTACCTTCCGACCAACTAAGTCAAATCAACTAATTAGCTCCAATTTCAATTTGTATGAACCATTTTAAATTATGCGTCAAAATTACCTTCAAGAAATTACGCAACATTTTCTATTTGGCTTTAATCCTACGGCACATTTGCAAATTCAATAGCACCAAAAGCAATCCACGCCCGCTACCGACCCTGGTCGAGCTGCTTGTACTACCTTGCCCTTACGAAAAGTGAGCATATCTTGCTCCACTGGTGGCATCCGTCATGAGTACTGCCATCACTGTTGTCAAGTCTTGTCATTTTATTTAAAACGATGAATAATAATAACAATAAATGTGCAAGAGATGAAAAGGTATGCACAAGTTCAAAATATGGAGTAGCATCAGCAATCATTTTGGTCAATGTTGTATCGTATTTAGTAGATATAGCCTCCAAATGTCTACCATAAAACGTTTCGAGTCCCTGGAAATCATAACCCTAACGGAGCAACTTCTGTGCCAAATTGATATGGCGTTGTTTGAAATCTGCATACAATGAGCATGCTCTAAGGTATCTTTGAAGTTGTGATATGTAGATACCAAAAGCTGGAGCAGAAGGTATATTGCTCAACGTAAAGAAAAAATTGACAATTGGAAAATTGAAGGCACCCTTTTTGTCGTATAGTTTAGCTTTGAATCTCTATGCATAGGTTGAAGTAGGAAACTGGTTTAATACCTTCAGATGTTTCTTTTATTTCTAACTCTTGTGGATAAGTCAATGGAAGGTAATCTGTAATTCTGCTAATATTGAATAAATATAGCGGTAAGTAAAGTTAAAAGTTTCAGCCAGATTCCTTTGTTTTGATTTAACCAAATTAGTCAGTATGGTGTCCATAGGGATTCCTATTTCCTGTTTATATATCTTATCCCCAAATTTGACATATATGTTGTCAATGAGGAAGTCCAGCATATCACATATGTGTGTCTCAGTATACTTTAATCTGGATTCACTATCGGTCTTCACGAATTGTCCAGATCAACCTCCAACACTAAAACATTGTCCAACTCACTGTTGTTAAGTATGACAAATGCCACCATTAGACATGCATTATTTTAACTTACTGTACCACTACAGTTGTTGGAATACATATCAACCAAGACAATGTCAAAAGAACATTTTAAAATGATTCTTTTTCATTGAATGTTTCTTGTTGACATCATCAACAGTAGAAGCTGATTTAGTGAAAGGCAACACCAGGGTAAGTTCTCCGGAACTACCGCATGGTGCCTATGCAATTGTAGATGAAATATGTAACTATACAAAAAGGCAAAAGTTATTGTGACACACAAAAGACAAAGATAATTGATGATAAGTTTTTACTGCCGTTTATGAAACGTTATAACATGGAAAGAGAAATCTCCGAAGGTATGAAAACGAGCAATAGTCCATGAAAAGGGCGTACCTGCCATATGCAAATGAGCGACATCACTAGAGGGGGTCCAGAGCGAAGTGCACACAGTCAGTAGCGTGTGTGTCCACCTTGAGCATTGATACAGGCCTGATACACCTCTGTTGCAAGGGATGGTACGGGTTGTGAGGGTTACTGGCTGGAACCTGTTTTGCAGATGCGTGGTTCAAATCCGTGTGTCTTGGTGAGGGGTTGTCACGGGTGGTCGGCCACTACGGGGACGGTCCCTGACCTGGTTGTTTTGTTGCAATGATTTGCGACGAATGTCTGGCCTTTTATGGTGAACACTGGACAGGATTTCTATGGAATATTCTATGTTTCTTATACAAAGCATACAATCCCTGTAACAACTGCTTCGTTGCATTTATTCGAGCTGTTTCATGCACATTTTCTCTGGTTCACATCCATAAATCCATTCACAAATTTATTACTCCAAACAATTCATGTCGCAATAACTTTTGCCTTTTAGTATATTAATTACAATGCAGTGAGCACAGTTAAATATAGCTTACATGTTAAAGTATTTGTATTACAATACTGTTGATATATATTTGTATTGTAATTTATAGACGTGTTGGCAAATACCATTTACACAAATTAATTGCATGTAATTTACTAATATTTATTTGCTAATGAACAAGAACAAGTATTATGTTGGCATTTTAACATTGCTATATAATCATGAAAATAACTTATCTCCTGTCCTCTAGAATGTTTCGTTAATATGATCCCTTGCCTTCTTATATATTTATTATGTGTTGAAATTCTCGGCAATATTAAAGGTATCACTATGGGGGAAAATACGTAATATCACAAGTTATATTCTTAATGGCTCCCCAGGATCTCTATACAATACACTGTCAATTTTAGACTATTATGCGCAAGTGTCTGTCCTCAAAATAAATTATACTAAATCGCAGGCTATTTGGATAGGAAATTAAAAACAATATATTCAAAGGAAGTTTACCTTCATACCAGGTGGAAGTTTTAATGGGGTGCAGAGCAGTTTACCTTACTTTGTATTAACTTTTCAGTAAAACTTGACAGAATTAATTAAGTGAACTATGAATCGAAAATAGCAGATAAATTAATGAAAATATTGTCTATAAGAAATCTAACTGTCTTAGAAAGGATAACTGTTCTAAATAGTTTAATAATTCACCAAATAACGCATCTTAATAGCCTTACCTAACCCAAGAGAAACACTACTAAAATATTTAAATACCTTATTTTTAAAATTTAGTTGGAAAAGTGGTATTGAAAAATTAGCACACATGTAAAAAGTTAAAATTATAAAGATGGCGGAATCTAAATGATAAACGTAAATAATTCTATAACAGCTCTATAAAAAAAAATGCATGGATTCGACTAAGTGGACTAATCTCTTCAAATCTATTACAGGCATATCCACAAAATATTTAGTTCATTACCCTTAAACTAAAACAAATACTAAAGAGAGACACATTATATAGCTGGATACAAATACAACAAAAGCAACCCCAAAATGTATATGACATTAAAGTCATTAATATTTGGTACAATAGTATTTTATGTATAGATAAAATAACCATTTATATATCAAAAATACCTTAAAACTGGTATCATTTTTATAGGTGATTTATTGAATGAACAAGGAGGCTTCCTAAAATATGCACAGCTTTTACAGTATGCTTCATTAATAAATGCTATTAAGAACTGTTTACACAGCCTAAACAACTTATGATAGTGGAGAGGATAAGAGTGGTTTTGGGCAGAATCGTTCAGTTGGTGATACAAGCATGAAAATTGGTATAAACCGTCTCCATGGGTCACTTGACAAGAAAACGGCCCTAGCCACTTGACATTTTTAAATGGCGGCCATTTTCCAAGATGGCTGTCATCTGGATCTTTAAATTATACATTTTGTCATAGAAATGTATTGGGTTGTCCGATTAAGGAGACTTTTGTGTCGTTTCTTATGTTTTAGATTACGCTGAATCAAATGGTGCTAAAATAATTACCTAACATTCCAAGATGGTAGCCATTTTCCAGTTATATTTAAGCTTGCAGATCTAGTCTGTCTCTGACAAGCAACGACTTCAGCAGCTTGGTATGGAATCACCAGATGCGAATTCAACCATATTGCAGTACTAGGTGAGGCTACACCAGCCTCAACAAGGGCACTTGTCCATCCACTGGCTTTGAATAGCGTTCCGATAGGTTTCAATGCTGTCATTTCAATATGTAGAATTCTGAACATGATCATTGTCTTCTCCATAATGATTCGGCCAGTGCCATTGGATCTGCTTAGCAAGGGCATAGAGTAGCTGGTCAGCAATTATGACTGGTGTCTGTCCTGGATTCAGGAATGCTACTGTATCACTAACTTTGTCCATGACATGCTTTATTGTCGCAACAGAATGGGCCTGGTCTCGGAGGAGGGGAAAGCAGTGGTGTAATGCTAATGTCAAAACTATGGCTTCTTGTTTGGGATGCATGGTGAGATGACCATGTTATGCTGGCAGAATCGTCGACCTTTTGGGTTAGGCTAACCTTCGCCAGCCAGTCATAGTCGGGTGCGAAGTGTTTACTGAATACTGTGGGGTCTGGCAAAGATAGACTGAATACAGTACTGTCCTATCTTTCTTTCTTCCTTTTCTGTTAACCCCAGAAATCTTTATTTTTCCATATATACACATATATAAATGAATAATGAATATTCGTACATGGAAAAATAAAGATTTCTGGGATTAACAGAAAAAGAAGAAAGAAAGAAGGAAAGATTGAATTTAAATATTTCGTTCCTTCCTTCCTTCCTTCCTATAACATGACTAAGGTAGTGATATCCCAATCCTCGAACTGGTGATACATCAAATATCAAATGGAAAATCACTGAAAAGGACCAACAATTGCCGCGTTTGCGCAGTTGGTTATTACAACCTTGGGATTATAATAATTTAGGCGGAACGAGTTATAGATGGATCGGAGAATCGCGAGACTAGCCAAGCGATCCTTTCTTTGCCATACCTGTCATGTTGTGTGTTCAGCCAGCAGCTATCGGTAAAAGTCTTTCAAGGACAGCTAGTGTCACGGTGCCTTTTCGATGAACCGTGATACCAATCAAACAATTGGCCTCTGCGGGAGGCGTTACGTCTACCAAACCAGTTTTCAATGAAACCAGGGGCGAGGTACTCGGCTATCATCACTTAGGCAAGGGCTTCTGCATCACACAATCGGAGTAATTTCTAATAAATCCTTTCACTCTGATATTGTTTTGTTATAAGGGCAACATTGATGAAATGTTTACGTTTGCAGTTAACAAAATAATATGGTAACAGGTCGTTTCGCCCTTATTACTAGTTCACCCGAGTCGTTTTGAACAGGGTTGATTCGTACCTCTAACAGAGTCGTTTCGCCCCATGTTTCGATTCGCAATAATTTTTATTTTGTTAATAAAGTACATTTATTCATTGATTTGTCCTACATCCATTGATTTTTAGATGCCACACATTGCGTGTTTATATTTACAGATAAAAATAATATAATTTTGTTTATTTCCAGTATCATTTACTCAAGCCATATACATGAAATACGTACATGCCTTGGATAATATACAGACAATGTATTCACATTAATAATTAATTTATGAACAGTCACACTGCATACTACTGATGTGCTGTGGTTTCTTATTAAATATACTACATACCCAGCTGAGGTTAAACGACTCTGTACGAATGGTTCGGTCGAACTACCCGATGGGTCAAACACTTTCTCAAGCACCGACGGGGTTCGAGCCAACGATATTCAACTGTGTGTGTGTGTGTATATATATATATATATATATATATATATATATATATATATATATATATATATATGAATAATGAATATTCGTACATGGAAAAATAAAGATTTCTGGGATTAACAGAAAAGGAAGAAAGCAAGAAGGAAAGATTGAATTTAAATATTTCCTTCCTTCCTTCCTTCCTATAACATGACTGTAAGGTAGTGATATCCCAATCCTGACACTACCAAAGTTGTTTCTGAGGTTAATAAACTTTATTTTGAAAAAGAAAAAGAAAGAAAAAAGATTAAAAGCGGCACTTTTAACAACTCTCTTGTGTGAAAGTGTTGACTTTTGTTTAAAGGTAGATTATTGAACTTGTCACGTTAACATTTTAAAGTTCAGGTCATTATCAGTGTTTTGGTGTGCCTATAAGAGTTACGGGAAGAAACCAATTTATGTGGATGAGAACCAAAGCAACAAACCAACAGTCCCAAATTACTTAAGTGGGCTGTCTCGACATGGCGAGGATTACTAGGATCTAACTTATATATTTAACATAGTTCGTTAAAACTCCATACATTCGTAGTCATGCGAATCGTTCTGAAATGGGTCAATGGCTGCAGCGATTAGCAGAGTGCATAGCTATAAGCTCATGTCCTTTCCCCGACAGTTTTGGGGGATTTTCATTTTTAAAAGGTTAGGTCGAAATCGATATGCAAATGACTGAGGTAACTAACATAGTTGTGAGCCAATCGTATTGTTGTGAGACGTTATTTATGTTGGTGTATTTATATAAAATATACCTAGAAGATGATTTTCATTCTTTGAAGCTATATGAACTAACTGGAGAAGGAATTGAGAGAACTCTGAACGAAGGATGTCTGGAAGCTATTGCAAATCTTCAGCTGTCGGTGTGATCGGCGCACCTCACTGGAAGGGACAGGTAAGATACTTTTATTCCTAGTCACTTTATACACGTCTTGTTTTTGTGTTCACTGTTAACGCCACTGACTGCACCAAATCAGACTCAATACATTTTTCATATTTACTTTAAGAAAAAGAAGTTTGTTTTGTTTAACGACACCACAGCGACACCACTAGAGCGCATTGACCATATTCACTTTAAAGACCTTCTGTTGTGTCTTCTGTTAGGTTCAGTGACTTAGCCAAAGTATTGCAAATCTGCGCTAGAAGGCAATCTACAAGGCTTTCATGCATTTACCTTTGTTTCACTCCCAATGGCCGATCTATCTCATTTGCTATGGAGCTATCTATTTTAAGGACTTTCTTCTTTTTTCTTTTATTTAGGTTTTTGGCTCGTGTGACTGTGACAATAAGAGTTATTGGAGACCCTCATTTTAGTTTGCTGTAGGTTCAGTGATGCCACTCTCCCACGGAAAACACAGCATTTGCTCCTTTAGTGTGAAAATGGCATTGCCTTATTGTTTGATTGTATTTTTTTACTTCTCTCTTGTGGTTTGGCGCAGGTATGGTCTTGATAATAAATATAGTTTACAGGAGGTAGCTTATGGTCGGCCTCATTTAACAAAAATAAATCAAATAATGTACATCCATCAACAAATATATCTAAATC
>NC_054702.1:47850284-47898625 GCF_016097555.1 Gigantopelta aegis
TTAAATTTTGTGTATTCATATTTATACAATGTACCTCAGTCCAATTTGCAACATTTGTGAAACACAGTCTTGTGAGAACGTGGCATACGGTTATCTCCAATACAGACTAAAGTACGGGAAACCGGGGCACAGTGAATCAGCAAAATGATTTTGCCAGTTTTCTTCTTCCTGTTTGTAATGGAGTTTCCATTATATGTTGCATATATAATAAGGGGAGGTTGTGTATAAACACAAGCCAGCAGCTCCTTGCCAACTCCCTTATGTTTTTGGTGAGACGATTTTTTTATTTTTCAATTCAAAGTGATTTACCGTGCTCCAGTACCGGGGTACAGTGAATAAGCTTCCAGGGCACAGTGAATCACTCATTAACATGAATGGCATTCACTTAATTTGCATGATTTACATTTATGTAAACTTTAAACATAATAACAGATCCCACATAGGCTGGTTCATGGTAGATGGATAAAATAACTGTAGGCCTATTGTCCACATTATTTGCCTGCACTTCGGAAAGGGAGTGGGATGTAGCTCAGCGGTAAGAGTGTTCGCTCATGGTGTGGTGGGTAGTCGTATCGATTCCATATGGTGGACCCATTGAGCTATTTCTCGTTCCAGCCAGTGCAGCACAACTAGTGCATCAAGGGCCATGGTATGTGTTATCCTGTCTATTGGAATGTGCATATAAAAGATCCCTTGCTACTAATCGGAAACAGTAGCCCATGTGGCGCAGCAGGTTTCCTTTCTCACTATCAGAATGGTACTTAACCATATGCCTGACGCCATATAACAGTAAATAATAGGTGGTGAGTGAGCTGTTAAATAAAGCATCTCTCTCTCACTTCGGAAATGCCCAGTGCAAATGGGGGCAGAAAATTAATGATTTTGTTGAATCCCCTCAAAGTGTGCCAGTAAGTCATGACGAGGACACTTCTAAACACTTTAATTTCTAAACTTTTACAAGCAGACAACACCATTGATTGTTTCCAATCTTTGTTACCTTAATTAAAAAGGTGTATGGGCTTTTGACGAAAATATTCATTTCATGCGGGGAACAGTGAATCACAGAAGTAGTGATTCACTGTGCCCCGATTCACTGTGCCCCACGTACACTCATTGACCTAAACTACCTCATAAACTCACGTGCTGCTTTAAGTTTGAAGGAAACACCCCTTCAGTAATATCACAAATAGACACTCTAAATAATACATCATAACTGGTTTAATACTTCTGGATGATCTACAAGATATGGCACACAAATCCTAAGTTGTGAAATTTACTTTTGACACATAAAAACATATTTCCCCTTGTTATTTTGTCTGTAGATTTGTCAAAGTCTCAAACTGACAATATGTGCATGGGTATACCCCAAACACATAAAGTGATGACATCATCTCAGGATTCCCTCTTGGCAGTGGTACCAAAATAGCTCTGATTCACTGTGCCCCTTGATTCACTGTGCCCCTGTTTCCCCTACTGTCGGAAATAGAATAAAAATTATTTTTGTTGATTATTTCTTTCACATTAAACTGACAAGTAAATATTTTGTAAATACCCATTCAGTGAAAATCTACCTAAATTAGCATTTACTTGTTTGGGCTCTCATTGACATACAAGGTGGTGTTTACTCTTGAAATTAAACTAACGATATCAGTAAACAGGTGATTTGTGACCTTTATTGGAACAGACTATAACACATTTTGATATGTGTCAATTTCATTCACCCTTAAACAAACTTTTAATTTAAAACTGCAAGTTAACTGATTATTTTGAATTGCAGCATAAATTATTAATTATGAGAAGCATATTTATTGAATATAAATTCAATGTAAGTACATGAGAAATTTACACAATCTTGCAACAATTTAAAGGTGCTATATCATAGTTATATGCGAGCTGTGATAAAGATTCTCTAACAAAATGTATTTTCTACCAGTAGATAAAATTATTTCCTCTAATCATTTATAGGCATATTGTTAAAGGTGTCTTCTTTAAATATTAAATCAAAATTTTATATATATAAAAAAAATATTTGTAAAGCTGTCATTGTGCAACATTGAGATAGCACCTTTAATACCGGTATAATGGATCACTCATAATGGTTATTGACGGTTTTGCTAAAAAGTTACTTATAAAATTAATGACTACAAATATTTTGTTTTGGAGAGTGATAGGGGTAAACCTTTATCAGAAACAGTCCCTCACATGTTTTAACAGCAATGAAATTGACACTTGACCAAAATTTGTTATAGTCTGTTCCAATAATGTGCACAAATCACTTGTTTACTGACATTTTTCTTTTAATTTCAAGAGTAAACACCACCATGAACATCAATGAGTGCCCAAACAAGTAAATGCTAAATTAGGTAGACTATCATTAAATAGATATTTACAAAATATTTACTTGTCAGTTTAATATGTAAGAAATAATCAACGAAAATAATTTTTATCCTATTTCCGACAGTACTATAGTGCTATGTCCTCTTGTACTTACGTTACAACACACAGGTGTACTGAATGTATATCATTTATGAAGTAAAAAATCGAAACAATGATACCTAGACCTAGTTCAACGACTCAATGGCTACTACACGGACTTCTCTCTCATTAACCACTAACAACTAACCACTAACCCTCAAGTCTGGACAAACAGTCCAGATAGCTGAGAGTTGTGCCCAGAATAGCATTCTTGAACCTAATTGGATATAAGTACAAAAATAACTATAAATAAAAATGAAAGTCACTTTTATTGATAAATTGACAAAAGTGAACAATTTGCTAACTTGATTTGTGTGAATAAAACTTGATGATTAAATTTAACGTAACATTTTCATCTGATTTTGTATACAAAAGATGTCTTTTATTTTTAGTAATGGTTTGATTTAATGCTATTTAAATATAATTTGACCTCTGAACATAGAGAGAGAGAGAGAGGGAGAGAGGGAGGAAGGGAGGGAGGGAGGTAGGTAGGTAGGTAGGTAGGTAGGTAGGTAGGTAGGTAGGTTATATCCTTATTAAATCCAGGCCTGTACCCAGGGTAAAGCACCATATCTCTACACACCTGACCCCTATGAAAACATTTATATTGTGAAAGCATCCAAACCTAACCACTATACGTCATCGAAGTGATACTCCATGATGGTCGACCTTTGTCTATGTCTTGTCCCTCTCTTCACCGTCCACTGTTTTTCTCTCTAGGGGATCCATTATTTCTCCATAGGGGTTCAATTCTTTCTCAACAGAGGTTACATTTTTTCTCAGTAGGGTCTCCATTCTTTCTCATTAGGGTCTCCATTCTTTTTCAGTACAATCTAATTAAAATTAGCTCCACTATTACATGTGGATCTAACAGCAGCCCGTTGGAGCTCATGTCCAGTTGACCTTTCATTCGACCAATCAAAACCTTACTTGCCAGTGATTTGAAAAGAATTTGAAAACATGCGGGATTATGTCGAGAGTATACGAAATGATTCGGGTGAATTACAAAGTATGCCAGAAACTAATTGCAATATAAAATGTTATATAAAATTTGCTTCAAGACGAAAAAAAACCCTGTGATGGTATAGCCATAAAATCTGTTTATACTAGTATACAATCCAGAGTTTATTACTGCACTTTTCCCCATGTTTTTTCAATGTTGAAATAGACCAACAATTTCGCCTATTGCATAAATAGTCTCGCCTGATATTTTTAGAATTTGTATGCTCCCGAATAACGCTATAAAAGGCGAATTGTAATTGGTTGATATTTAAATTGTTATTTATAGATGGAATGTCACCTGGACATGGGAGTCCACGCAATGCTGTTAGATCTACTGATAGACCCAGCAGAGCTAATTTTAATCAGACTGTTCTCAGTAGGGGCTCCATTCTTTCTCATAGGGTCTCCATTCTTTCTCATAGGGTCTCCATTCTTTCTCAATAGGAGCTCCATTCTTTCTCAACAGGGGTTCCAATTTTCCTCCACAGGGGTTCAATTCTTTCTCTATAGGGGCTCCATTCTTTCTCTATAGGGGTTTCATTATTTCTATATAGGGTCTCCAGTCTTTCTCCAATGGGGCTCCATTCTTTCTCCATAGAGACTATTCGTTCTCAATGGGGCTTCCATTCTTTCTCTATAGGGGTTTCATTATTAATCCAAAGGGTTTCTGGTATTTCTTCACTCATAAGTGCTCCATTCTTTCTCCATAGGAGTTGCATTCTTTCTGCACATAAGTTGTATTCTTTTGCCACAGAAGTGCCATTCCCTTAGTAGTTTCATTCTTTTCCATAATGGTTTAATTCTTTCTTCATGCGTTCTTCCATTAGCTGACACATAACAATAAGGTTGGGTAAATTTGAACTTTTTTTTCTTAAAGCTGAGTTTGCAGAGTTGTTTTTATGGCCATTTTGCCTGTAGAATCTGAATCTGATGGAATTGTTGACGTAGCAGGATGCAAAAATTCAAAATGGCTGCTACAAATGACTATTTTCGTTATGTTAGGTTTATTTTTAATATATTATGGGTTGTAATATATGATTTGTTATCAAACTCAGGATGCTGATCTCAGATATGATGTCCAAAATATGACCTAATGCATGGGTATTGATATTTACTGGCAAGGTATAGAATCACATTAATGTTGACTATTATGCTGTATTCAATCATCCAGGTGCCAGATCCCATATGTAAAGATTGTTTGCAGTTTTTTTATGCAGTTCTCAGAGATGCCATCCAATATCCTATTGCTATTTTATTCATTACTGATTAAATGAATATAGAAACGCAAAATAAGAACGAGAAAATTATTTCGGGATGGAACGTTGTATAAAAAGAAATTAAAGCCGCACACCCTAGTTCCATCCAGCGAAAATAAATTATAATAAATTTTGGTTAATCTACAAACCTGTAACACACTTAGATCACGTTTTTATCAAATGGAGTTAAAAAGCAGGTTTTATATCGATAAATACCATGTGAATCCCCATGTCCCAATTGCTTGAAATAATTTTGAAAGTTTGTATTCTGATGTCACCGGTAGATGTCGCTCGAAGCACAACAATGCCTACGTCACGACAAATTTCACAGACTTGGGGTGCGTTCTTTTCACCTCTCCTCGACATGTTCCAACTGTTCTGTCCTGGTTGTATCCCCTCTCCAGATATCGTAGGACTTAGCAAAATTATTGGTTTTAAGGGTTTGTAACATTTTGTATTGAGATACTTTACTTGTCTGAACTTTATTGTTACTGAAAATGTTCACGAACTTTGAAGAAAAATCTCACAAATGAACAACAACAAATCGGATGTTGATTGCGCAAACCGTGCACGAGAAAACAAACCGAACCAAAATGATAACGGTCACGTGATATACCAACGTCTGTGACATTGAAATGGAAATATCCCGTCTAAAAATAGATTAGACCTTGTCTGCTCAACGGTTTTTTCTCAAACGTGCGTCCGTTTTTCAGAAATAAGAAAAATGCATTTTGTGGTATTACAAACAGCAGGATTACCAGGATTACCAAAAAACACTTCAGGTGAATGGAAATGTATATTCTAAATAATAAACGGTAAGTAAAGTGCAATTTTATTTGTGAAAAAACAGGTTTAATAGCGAAAAACAACGCCGTAATGGTTAACAACTAGCCGTAACTAGGGTGTGTCCCTTTAAAGGCTAACAATCCAATGGAAGTATTCTCATGTGACGAATGATACACTTATGTGAGTAGACCATCTAAATATCTAAAATACACTCTAGAATCTATAAGACACTTGATATTATTGTTCTAACTTGTTTCGATAGTAACCATGCAGGGACAAGTTAGAACCAGTTTTAAAATCTTGATTAGCAATATTTTTGGTCAATTAAAAATTGAAGGCAAATAATGTTTACTGTTTTAAAATTGTGTAGCGATCTCTGAAACTTGGGTAGGGAATCGCGACTCGATACTGAACAAACTGCTTCATGGTAACAACTGAAGATATGATTACATTCAACTCATTGCCATATCAGTGAGATGCTTATAAATGGATTTGTTTCTTGTGCCCTTTGGGAAGGTAATATGACTGCTGACTGGAGTTGAGGCCAGACTATCTAAGTCTGGATCTATTACTAAGTCACTAGGTTCTTCTGTTTATAATTTGGTGCTTATTAGTGTCATCTGTTTGATCTCCTTTTATTCCAGACTGATTATTTTAGTTTCTTTTCACCGAAGAGCTTGATACTCGTAGACGGCCTCAGACCACAATTAATTTCGCTATATGTTTCTATATAGCCTTAGTGGCTATAACATTTTTATTAATATCAGCAGGCCCGTGAAGTTTTGTGTGTACCTTTGCCTGCATGGGGGACACATACCCTGAAAAGGACAACCCCTGTTGTCCAGCTCTTTCTCCCAGCATATTGGTTTAAACAGACACACCCTCTAAACCAGACCGGAGTACACCCATTTTACACAAAAAGCACTACTTTTGCATGGGCCGGAATTACCACAAACAAGTCTTCAATGTCAGCAAGTTACACATGTTTACAAACTACATGCTATCCCCTGTCACTTCAGTCAAACAGTTGCCACTTCATAGCTGTCTGCCATGAAATAATCACAGTCAAACAGCAGACTACTTGCGCGGTGAAACTTCCGGATTTTGGACAACCAAATGGGAAGATAACTGTAATCTGAGGCCTATCAGGAGATGTCCTATGTTACGCATTGCAGTATAGCTTCCATCTGTCATTTTAAACCAAAATCATGCTCCAACTCTCTTCGATACTGTTAGTTTTTCGTCTTTTATCATCTAGGCTACATGTTCATGATATCATGAAATGTTCTTACCTTCTTATACCATTTTTCTGTTTTATTGTATTTTTCTTCATAGCCTTTCTTCATATTTTGACCAAAACCCTTAAATCAACAAACTTACTTAGCTACTAGATTATTTGAAGTATCTAAAATTAAAGCTTTCTTTCCTTTTGGGGGTTTCTTGCATAAGTATATTATTTTGCTATTTCATCGTGAATACCCTCATTTTGTAGTGACTTTGAATGTACATTCTCATTCCATTCCAGCCAAAATTTCTCATGTTTTCCTTTTGCGTTTCATTATTTATTTACTATATAACAAATAAGTATAGGCCAGAAAGAAGGAGAACGTGTACCAATCTGTACATCTAGGATCTAGTACGTGGAAGAATGGATACAACATAATATTGGTCAATATTAATGTGATTCTATAAATACATTAATTCATTATGGGTTACTTTAACAGCAAATTTTGATATCAAATGTTTGGCATCATAACTGAAATCAGCATTCTAAAAAACGTAAGAAATCATATATTACATGCCATAGCGTATTGAAAATACACATAATGTTGTGCAAAATTATACTTTTTGGCCGCCATTTTGAATTTTTGCCATTTACCGATATCAAACGTCAAGATAGGTAAAACAAATTACATCAGACGAATTCTACAGACAAAATGGCCTTAAAAACAACTCTGTTAAAAAAAAAGAAAAAAAAGTAGTTTGCCCAACCCTAATAACAATAACAATAAATGTCAGTAAAAGTTGAAATGCGGAGTCACGTTCCAGATGTTCTAACATTTGATCATCTCTGTTCACTTTCACGTTTTCATTAAACGTTCTCTTTTGTAGCCTCGCTCTGGGACAGAACTAGCTCCAAAGTACATGCGTGAAGCTGGTCTTATTGAAGAACTTCGTAAGAAAGGTGGGACAGTATTTTGTGTTGTTACATTAAGTTTATGTTTTTTTTATGTAATATGTTAAATATGTGATGTTATATTTTGTTGTGTGGTGCGGTTCTGTGTGTTGTATATTATCTTATATTTTTGTGTTAGTTTATAATTGCTATATTATGTTATTTTATGTTATGTAATTATGTTGTTAATTATTCTATTTCAGTTTAATTTTAATTTAATTTAATTTAATAATAAATTCAATAAAATAGAATAATGAAGTAAAAGATATAGTTTACAGATGGTTACATTAACAAAGTGCACCAGGCCCGACACGATGGTTGTGTGTTTTATTGGGATTGTCTTGTTAACGTATTTCAGGTCACACTGTCAATGACTATGGCGATATCACATTCGTGGACAGTGTTAGTGGCAAGGACGAACACACGAGTTCAAACTCCGTGACCATCAAGAATACTAGAAGTGTGGGGCAAGCAAACAAACAGGTATGTGTGTTTTTGTGTGTGCTCGCACATGCTTTTATTTGTCGCGTGCATGTATGTGTCCTTTTTAAGAACATCGGTGGCCGAATGGTTATCTTGGTGGTCTTGGAACTGCGGGCCATTAGTGAGGCTAAAAATAATGTTATCCCCTGTGCCCGTGCGTTTATATCTATGTCAAACCCAACATATACACAATATATAGATTTAGTGTGAGGCAGCTTTCGTTCGTCTGAAGCTGATTTCAATGTAAAACAGATGACATTCGCCATAGTTTTTCTTGCAGGGGAGCTAAACTGTGGAACACACTACCTTCAAAGATCAAATATTCTCAATCCCTCGCCTCATTCAGATCCAGTTATGTTAAGCACTATTCAAATAATAATCAATTTTAAGATATACCTTTGTTGTTGATTTTGATGTGTTTGTTAAAATAATTATGATGTATTGAGTTATCACTGACTCAAGTTTCTTAACAAATTGATTTAAATATTATTTAAGTATTCATATGTGCTATTGTTCCTCATGCTATACATATTACATGTATGTTGATGTTGTTTGTATGAATGAATGTATGTATGTATAATATCATGTATAGATTAGAATTTTATTAATATTATTATTCTTATTCTTCTTCTTATTATTATTATTACTACGAGTAGCTGTTGTTGTTTTATTTGCGTCTTCACTGGTATTTCTAAAAACACTTCTTTTCACGACATGCCGAATTGAACCTATTGACAAAAAGCATGTTTAGTGGAGAATGTATAGGATATACTAATGTTTTATAATAAACAAATGTTCCTTTAATTTGTAGATTTGCGACAAAGTGGCAAAGATAACAGGACGTGGTGAGATCTGTTTGACGCTGGGGGGTGACCACAGTATTGCGATAGGAACAATCATCGGGCATGCGCAAACGAACCCCGACCTCTTTGTCGTGTGGGTGGATGCCCATGGTGACATCAATACCCCACTGACCACGTTTTCTGGAAATCTACACGGCATGCCTGTGTCATTCGTCCTCAAAGAATTAAGTCCATACATGCCTGAAGTGCCTGGTCTGGAATGGTGCAAGCCATGGTACTTATTATCAATGCTGTCTCATTTTGTATAATGTAGAATTTAACACGTGTGTATGGCAAGTTTTGCACGTGAGTACTTGGGTATACATGCATTACAGGAAATACAGATACTGTTTGAGTATAAATGTTCAATGTTTGCAATAATAAAAGGTCCCCCAGTCGCCCTCCCCAAAGAACAAAAACGCCATATTACTTCTGTCATTGTTAAAATGATTATGTCCAACACAGTTCTAAGGTCCCTGTCATTGTTAATATGATTGTCTCAAACACAGTTCTAAGGTCCCTGTCATTGTTAATATGATTGTCTCAAACACAGTTCTAACATCCCTGTTATTGTTAATTCTAACATCCCTGTCATTCTTAATATGATTATCTCAAACACAGTTCTAACATCCCTGTTATTGTTAATTCTAACATCCTTGTCATTGTTAATATGAATATCTCAAACACAGTTCTAACATCCCTGTCATTGTTAATACGATTGTCTTTTTCTTAGCTGACTTGTTCACTAGAGTACAATGATTAACAATTAATAATGGTCATAGTCTTAGGAATTATTAGTGTCTATTTTTTCACATACAAGACTACACATACCACAGCCTTTAATATATCAGTCGTGGGGCACTGGTTGAAAAGTGGGGTGGGGGTAATTGATCCTGAAGGTATTCCATGTTTTAATCACTACCGACTTAGCAAGACCCCACCTGAAACAAGTACCAACACAAATGTGCAGAATTAAACATATACTAAAAGGCAAAAGTTATTGTGACACACAAAAGACAGAGATAATTGATGATAAGTTTTTACTGCCATGTATGAAATGTTGTAACATGGAAAGAGAAATGTCCAAAGGTATGGAAACGAGCAATAGTCCACCAAAAGAGCGCACCTGCCATATGCAAATAAGCCACATCACTAGAGGGGTCCAGAGCGAAGTTCACAGTCAGTAGCGAGTGTGTCCACCTTGAGGATTGAACATTGATACAAACCTGGCACCGTCGTCTCATTGAGGCCAATAAATGCTGGAGAAAGTTCCTGGGAATGCCATTCCAGATCTGAGGAAGGATCTTGGCGAGGGGTTGTCATGGGTGGTCGGCCACTACGGGGACGGTCCTTGACCTGGTTGTTTTGTTGATATCGTTGCCATAAGTGCCATATGGTGTTTCTGTGGACATTGAATTGACGTGCGACATCACGCTGTGAGGTCTTCTAAAAGCTACACAGAGTGGCAATGATTTGCGATTGAATATCTGGTCTTTTATGGTGAACACTGGACAGGATTTCTTCCGAATATTCCATGTTTCTTGCACAAAGCATGCAGTTGCTGCAACAACTGCAGTTTCATGCACATTTTCTCTGGTTTACATCCATAAATCCATTCACAAATTTATTACTCCAAACAATCCATGTCACAATAACTTTTTGCCTTTTAGTATATAAGGGGATACCATGCTTAGTAGTTCATAAGATTAGTAAACGTTGAAAACAAATAAGTGATAAAGATCCCGTAAGTTCCATTTTTACTCCATCATGTACTAAAAGAAAACACCAATACATGTAGAGCTTTAATAAACTCGTGTGGTTTTGTTATTAGTGGGTATATCGACAACTGCCTTGATATGATGTTATCCAGTAGTTTTCCGTCTATCTCATATGTAGCTTAGTCAGTACAGTGCTTGTCAGGGGTGCTTGGGTCGAAGGATCGAACCTTTTCAGTGGACCCATACTCTGATTGTTTTTCTCCTGACCTTACGCTTGGTATATCAAAGGCTGTGGTATGCGCTGCCCTGTCTGTGAAAAAATATATAGCGGGTTTCCTTTTAAGACTGTGTCAGAATTATCTCATATTTAACATCCAATAGCCGACTATTAATAAATCAATGTGTTATAGTGGTGTCATTCAACAAAATAAACTTTAAAACAAAAAAACTCTTTCGTACATTGTATAAGAGCTTAGAAGCTGGACTTTCTCGTGGCTTTTTTATTGGTTAACCACATATTTTTGTTTGACCTAGAATGAAAATGGAAGTTAATTTCAATCGGAAAATGGTGGGCCATGAGAAGAAACATAAAACTGGGTGATCTAAATGTTTAAATATTAAAACTATAAATGCCATGGTAACTTTAATATCCATGAAGCATGTTCGGTTCAGTGTTACCATACGAACGTTCTCGAGAACGCGCATCACTCATTGTGATTAGGCTTCTGAGTTTCTTCTCATTCGTCATGTACACAGAGAACTTATCGTCATGTACACAGAGAACTTAATTAAGCACACTCGGTTTTCCTACCATGACTGTCTAACAAAATGTTCTTATTCGTATCCAGTCTGAAATATGACGGAACATTTAAAGGTAGGGTCAACTCAAACAAGAGCCGTATGTGTTGGAAAGATGCATACCCGGATCTCCAACACATACTGACAATTTAACAAATGAAAAACGCGTAATTTTAGAGTTAATAAAAAACCATGATTATTCCTGCTAACTGGGGACAGCCATTTTGTTTCGTTTTTGTGACGACCGGTAGTATAGCTTGGGACGAAGTGACATCAGCTCCGTCCATCTCCTATTAAGCACAGTGTAAACAAACACATTTTATTTACGACAAGGCGCTTCGCTTTCATTAAGCTGATTTCTAAAACAACATAAATGACTTGATAGTATAATAAACTATTTAACTAAATATATTTGAATTTGCATCAATAGAACGAAATGGAGTTATAGTATTTTTCTTTTTTTTAAAATCCAAAGAAAAAAATGCATATTATTAGGCCTATTGGTAGGGTACGTTTGAGCAAAAACGACCACTCATGATACCCAAGTGATACTTTTCTTTTCTTTGGCACGACGTAATTGGTCAGTTTTGTGATTTTAGATGGGAAAGTCTACTTAATCAATGGTTTTACAGAATTACTTACAGTAATAAAGCAGGGCGGCTGATAATGCCCATTGCGATTGGAGGGGTTTCCGTGCGGTTACCATACAATACCCTGTGATCTTAATAAAAGAGACACGTCTTTTTAGTATGTCTAGACACAGTGTCTGGGGACCGTCTAAATGTATACCTGCCAATCAGGAACCACATGTACAGGCCACGGAAAGAAAAGACAGTTAATCAAGAAAACACTCCGATTATTATTTCAGTACATGGATTAATTTATGTAAACCATAATACAGTTATTTCAACAACGGTAGTTTATTTTGGATTGAAAAAAAATATATATAATTGTTGTTGGCTTACTGGGATGACTATTATTACAGAACATTACGATGCATTCACAAAAATCAGGTATGTTTTGTTTCTTCAGTTCGAAGACTAATTCCTGATGTGACACATTAGGTATTACGTAACCACCAGCTCGCCAGAGGGCGTATTCACTGGGATGGTACAAAATGGCTGCGCCCCCCCGTTCTGTATAATAGACGCCACGTTTAACTGTTTTATTAATTAACTATACGATTATACTTGTTGATATTAAGCAATAATGTGTATTATATATCGTTGAATATGCATACCAGGCCAAATGCCTTAATTGTCCTCTGCTTTAATGTTGTTGCAAAGTTAACACAAATAATGCGGGGAATGTTCAATATTTTAATTGCGTTAATAACACAGTTTTGGTAGAACTGTATTGGAGGTGACAGTAACAATGGCTCTGTAAAGTTCTACGATCAGGTATAATTAACCATTCCTCTGAGAAACCTTTCATTGTAATCTCATACTGACACCTTGAGCCCCCATATTTCAGTATCTGGTGTCAGTCCCAGGCAGCGCAGCCGCTAAGGCTACCACAACTTCCACTAGATGCAGGGCCTTTCTAGAAAAACAAATCGAATAAAACTTACATTTTTATCAAAAGGTAAACTAGCGTTCTTTATTATTTCAGGGGGTGCTTAATTAATTTGTTTGTGTATATGTTTTGGAACTGATGACAAAAAGGTTACTATACTTGTGTGAATGGACTATATCGGGTGGCTAAAAAAATAAAAACGAAAAACCGATAACCTTACTGGATATAGAATTATTTCAAAAGTATGGGGACTTAACTGATATTCCACACCCATTACTATATGGATGATTGCCACATTCAGTGAGAATTGTAAGCCCATAGGTCAATACTGTTAAAATAGCAACAGGAAGGAAGGAAATGTTTTATTTAACGACGCACTCAACACATTTCAGTTACGGTTATATCGGCGTCGGACATATGGTTAAGGACCACACAGATTTTGAGAGAAGAAACCCGCTGCTGCCACTTCATGGGCTACTCTTTTCGATTAGCAGCATGGGATCTTTTATATGCTCTGTCTGGAACGAGAAATAGCTCAATGGCGCCCACCGATGGGGGTCGGTCCTAGACCGACCGTGCATCAAGCGAACGCTTTACCACTGGGCTACATGCCGCCCCTAAAATAGCAACAGATTCAAAATTATTGATACAAAAAAAATGTGATGCCAAAATCTAAGTGCCCCCCCAAAAAAGTTTTAAAAAAACACAAAAAAAAACCCCGATAATTCTGTTGAATATGGAATTGTCTAAAGAGTATGGCGACTGTAATTTTAATATTTGATACTCATTACTATGTGGATATTTGCCACATTTAGTGAACATTGTAGGCCCATAGATCAAACATTGTTAATGGCAACAGATTCAAATTTGTAAGAAAAATAATGAAACGCCAAAACTCAAGTGACATTTTGCTAAAACAAAAACCCAACTGCCATTAAATGTGTGATTTAATGTGGGTTTTGTGATTAAATAGATTTTCTGATTTCTTCCAACGTGATTTCTTGCCATTTCTCTCTTGTTTAGTCCATTAGTTAATTCTCCGTGAATACTGCAATAAACAATAAACTCCGTAAACAATAATAGATAAATAAGATGCGTTTGGCATCACAGTTTTTTTTAATCAACAATTTTGAGTCTATTGCTATTTTAACAGTATTAACCTATGGGCTTACAATTCTCAGTGAATGTGGCAATCATCCATATAGTAATAGGTGTGAAATATCAAAGTTACAGTCTGGATACGTTTCAAATACTTCTATATTCAGTAGGGTTATCTTTTTTTTCTCTTTTTTTTTTTGGGGGGGGGGGGGGGTCACCTGATATAGTAAATTTTAAATTGTTTTAAGACTGCCTTGTTGTTGAGACCTTAAAAACAGAACAAATAAACAAATGTCGCCCCTAAATACACCTTTCATTTTAATGTATAAAGTTGACACCAAAAATACTATAAGTATACCTAATACCGACAGTTTGTGTGCAAGATAGTGGCTTGTGATCTGCGAATGCGTAAAAGTGGATTAGTGCTAAATACAAGAAATATATTGTGATTCATCTATTTCTTGAGTTAGTTAGTGTGTAAAGGTATAGCTTTTCAGAGACAGAAATCTTCAGTCATTTTCAGCAAAATCTACTTATGCCATATTTATTATTTGGGTTAATAAACTTTATTTTAAAAACAACAGCCAAACTTGTTTTCAATCACAAAATACACACATGTGTGATAGTCTACTGATGTATACTTATTTTCATTATTCAGTTCAGAACAAAATAATTTTACAAACTGTTTATGTATGTTATATAAATGTACACTACAGAGCAACTGGATTGTGTGTGTAATTAATAATTCAGTTTCAACATTTTACCGAAACGAAATTTCTTATTTTGTCCAACAAAACACAATATCTTTAAGGACTTAAAAACTAAATGCTATGAAAGTAAATAAAGAAAACTAAAATTTATTTCCCAATAATAACTGCTTCATAGTGTTACTATATCCTATATAGTTCTCGTATTTCTCAAAACAACTCAAAGGTTTTGCTATTGGACGGCAGAGATGTAATTGTTTTGAATGCAGGAATGTGTGTGTGCATGCATACAATATATTATTTATATAATTATTTCACGAAAGATTGAATCCAATATACATGTATGATAGTGAGTATTTTGTTTTTATTACAGCAGAAAAAACTGTTATGTTAAACACACACAGACACATAGGCACGCACGCATGCATGCATACACATACATACATGTATAATACATACATACACATACATACATACATACACACACATACACACATACATACATACATATACATGCATGCATGCATGCATGCATACATACATACACACATAAACACATACATATACACACATACATATACATACATACACACATATACATGCATGCACACACACACTGATGGTATTTCTTTAAAAACATGCATGACCCAGAATGTTTTCTTTTGAGAGAGAGAGAGGAGGGAGAGAGAGAAAGAGACAGAGACAGAGAGAGATAGAGAGACTTACTAATACTAAGCTAGCCTTTATGACCTGCTCAAAATACACACCTTTTTTAGACAAGAGATTGCTCTATTTAAGATGACAGATTACTGTATGAATATAGATGTTAGCTTAGTACAATGTGCAGGTAGTTACAGTATTTGTTTCAATGTGTACTGGCGTGTATACATTTAATATTTTCTATAGCTATTGCCTTAGCTATCAAGCTAATTTCTTATCTTACTTGTTACTGCATGATGACGTATTCCTCTCTTGACATACCTCTTATTGTCTTGGTACTTTTCTAGAGGTTTCGTGTCCGCATAAGTATATATTATAATTGTCCATTTGCTTCAAAAGAGAACTGTTGAATTGGCATATTATATAACTCTATAATGAATAATGGTAAAATTCATATAAAAACATTATTAAGTATTAAACTATGCCAACAAAAAATAACGATTAAAAGCAAAATCAGTGTAAATAAAAAAAGGTTTCTTTACAATTACAATCAAAATGCATAGGTTAAATCTTATGTTTTGAGACAGGTATGAAGACAACTGATGGAACAGCCAGTTCTACCTTTAGTCTGTGTGTTGCATTATCGATTATGCCTGTACCAATGCATCGGAAGCTGCATGATGAACCTTGGATTCTCTAGCATTTTGGCTTCATCCCTGTATTAAAAATAAGATTTAATCTATATAATATATCTTGATGTTAATTTTTTAGCAAGGAATGTTATTTGAGTTGGTATCAGTATAAAGCCCACTAAAATGTTTTAATACAAGTTTTAGCACTATTCATTACAGAGTTATATGTCAATTCACCGGGTACCTTTTCACACAAATGAACTATAGTTCACTGTTTGACTGTGATTATTTTTCGACAGAATTTTTAATGACAATTGTTAGACTGAAGTTGATAGAGGAGAGATTGTAGCTTGCAAACCTGTGTAACTTGTTAACACTGAAGACTTCTTTGTGGTAATTCCAGCCTTGACCCTTAGGGTTGTAGAGATCATATGCAATATGTTGAGGGTGTTTGAACAAACTCATCTTTTATATTTCCAGCTGCATGACTATACAGTTTTAGTGTAAAATGTGCATACTCCAGCCAGGTGTAGTAGGTGTATTTGTGTAATTCAATATCCTGGGAGAATGAGCTAAACAACAGGGGTTGTCCTTTTCAGATATATTAACACCCAGGCAGGCAAATGTGCGTAACAAAAACGTTCTCGGGTCTACTGATATTAATAAAAAATGCAACTATAGCCACTTCATTTTTTTTTCATTTCAACTTATTTGTGTGCATATATCCAATTAAGGTTCAAGCACGCTGTTTTGTGCACACACCTCAGCTATCTGAGCTGTTTGTCCAGGACAGTGGGTTAGTGGTTAGTGGTTAGTTGTTAGTTGTTAGTGAGAGAGAAGTCGGTTTAGTGGTCTTACCCAGTGAGTCGTTAAAACTCGCTCTGGGTGGGGGCCAGTACCGGGCTGCGAACCCTGTACCTACCAGCCTTATGTCCGATGGCTTAACTTCCGACACCACCGAGGCACTATATAACATATATCATAAATAACTATGGTCTGTGGTCCTGTGTGTCAACACTTTCAGGCGCTCGTCTTGGATGTTCTGCAGGGTTCTGCTGGTCTTAGATGTTTAGCTACTTGTGAATGCATTTTAAAATAAGTTAAAACAAAATTTGCCTGAGCAGAGGATGGGGGGTTCCAGACCTTGACACCACTGGACCCGTTCTTGACTTCAAACAGTATTAGTCTTGGTTTTAGGTTTTCCCATACTATTGCTTTTATTTACTCAGTAAGGAATCACAAACATTTATTTACTCGTTAGAAAAACACACAAGCTTTTTGGCTGCTCGACACAACATCTGGGGTAATAAAAAGATGTCTGTGTCTGTGTGTGTGCGTGTGTGTGTGGTGTGTGGTGCGTGTGTCTGTGTCTGTGTGTGTGCGTGCGTGTGTGGTGTGTGTGGTGTGTGTCTGCATGTGTGTGTGTGTGGTGTGGTGCGTGTGTCTGTGTCTGCGTGTGTGTCTGCGTGTGTGTGTGGTGTCTGCGTGTGTGTGTCTGTGTCTGCGTGTGTGTGTGTGGTGCATGTGTCTGTGTCTCCGTGTGTGCGTGCGTGTGTGTGTGTGTGTGTAATAGCACTATTAACACGAAGGGCCTGGCGATGTACGCCTCTACGTGGTGGGCCTAGATAAGGGGGACTTGTCTCCTGAACTAAACGTACATCATCCTGCAACCAGCACGAGCTGACATGTTACTATAATGCGCGACAGTCAGACTGGAATCAGCATTACACTGTGATTTTGAATTTAATTTATAACTTGGATGAGTATAAATATAGATAAACATTCAACTATTATGCAATATAGCACAATATATAAAATTATTGCAAAATATTCTTACTTTACACGATCTACTATATGGTTGAATAAGTGCAAAGTGTTGTCAAAGAAAAAAAACACGAAAAAAAACACGAAAAATAAAAATACCTAAACACAATGGAACAGTTTGTTTCTTGGTTTCTGCTTAATTATAACAAGATATTTAATATTCACATCATACATTGCAGTTCCTCTACAAAATGGTGTGCCATTTTTGTCTTACTCTTACCAGAATTAACATTATAGCAATATATGCATTTCTGTGCATGTGTCGTCAGATATAGTATAATATGAAATAATAGCATATATACTTATGATTCCCGGCAAAAATGGTTTCCAACAGCTCTCCAGTCTTCAGGTAAATATGTTGGCATTCTTTGGAAGGTGGAATTTGTAGGCAGTGAACGCGATAACGGACGATGCCGGCAATCCATTTGAGTTTGTTAAAGAGAAGAAAGACTACACGAATAAAGGTAAACCCACAATAGACAAATCACATAATTTACAAAGCTGGTTCAGTGAGTTAAAGATGCTTTTTCCATCCAAAAACTGATTAAAACTTACCAATAAACTATGTTCTTTTACCGGTATTTCATTTATAAGTTTATTTAATGATGCAATCAGCACATTGTTTTCAACATCGACTGTTTGGTATACCGTATATTATGGGAAATGCGGTATTTGGTCTAGAGAACGAGAACAAATCTGCAACTTCCTTCGTGGCTACTAACAATTACTTTACTGATTATTTGAATGGAATTACCTCTCTTCAGTTCACATACGTACCAGGTGATGTAAATTATAATTTACTGATCTTTAAAAAACTCAACCCAAAAACAACAACCTTTTGCCTCATTTTCACTGACAGTATAATGAGTATTGAGAAGAAAAGCAACACGGAACCAAATGATTTACAATACGGAAGAAGCATCCAGGTAATTTGGAAGGTGCAGTTAGTGATCCACCTTCAGATCTTGTATTTTTCTTTTTGGAGGCTTCCCACTGGTACTTCACGCATGTGTTTTAATTAGTAGTCTCCTTCGATTGGTATTCTTTGATGATCATATTTTATAAGTTAATTTTTGACGCCCTAATATAACCCTGTTGGCCATTTTGATGCTCATGTCTAACCCTGTTGGCAACCTCGTGATATTAGACATTTCATAGGACGCGACATTTTGATGCGCATGTCTATCTCTGTTAGCAACCTCGTGATATTAGACATTTCATAGGACGCGACGTTTTGATGCTCATGTCTATCTCTGTTAGCAACCTCGTGATATTAGACATTTCATAGGACGCGATGTTTTGACGCCCTACTCTATCCCCGTTAACAACCTCGTGATATTAGACATTTCATAGGACGCGATGTTTTGACGCCCTACTCTATCCCTGTTAGCAACCTCGTGGTATTAGACATTTCATAAGACGTGACGTTTTGCGCCCTACTCTATCCCTGTTAACAACCTCGTGGTATTAGACATTTCATTGGGCGTGACGTTTTGACGCCCTACTCTATCCCTGTTAGCAACCTCGTGGTATTAGACATTTCATAGGACGCGACGTTTTGACGCCCTACTCTATCCCTGTTAGCAACCTCGTAGTATTAGACATTTCATAGGACGCGACGTTTGGGAACTCTTGGCATTGCTTGAGATACTTTCGAGTATGCTTATTCGCTTTCGTAACCCATTATATTCCTTCTGTTCCAGCATTATCTACATCTGTTCTCATTTTCAGCATGTTCATTTCACCCTGAATGTATACAAGAGCGAACCGTGGATTTGTTTTTCAGTAGGATTATACTATTCTACAGCAGTGGAATGATATTTTGGTTCTCTACCTTACTTTTGATATTTCTTAGAAGCGTACAAGAGAATTTTATTGATAATTTCTTATGGCAATTATGGGGGTTTTTTTTCTCTCAATTACTGAAAATGATTTTGAAATAACTATTTAGTAGTAAAACATATATAATGATAGTGAAATACTCTTATGTGTGATATGTATACATGTTAAACATCTGATAATTTTATCACAAACATTATTTGTATTAAATGTGTTTCTGGTGACCACATTTGCATAATAGGTAATAGGTGCCCATACGCCCGCCCCCCCCCCCCCCCCCCCCCCCCCCCCGTCCTGGCAGGTCTCCCCATCTAGGCTGAATCTCGTCTGTCATGCTTATTTAAATATCATTTAGGATATCAATAAATATTTTATTTTTTAAGGATAGGACGATAAATGTGTTAACTAAAAACTGTCGTATTTAAAATTTTCAGCTTATCTGTGACGAACCTGGTTTACGTAGGACTTCGTGACGTTGACCCCCTGGAGCGGTATGAGAGAGCTTTATATTTATAGCTTACTGGCACTAGCCCGGGTATCCGTTTAAAATTGACACACACACACACACACACACACACACACACACACAGTATATCTAGTACTCATGTACATACATGCAGCAGACACATATATTCGCACGTATTTAATGAGACCAGAAAATTCGTGCATAGCCTATCTCCGGCCTGCCCTACAATGCATCTGCTTATTGCAGGATCTTGGTTCAGTGCTGGCTGCCAGAATAACGCTGTGAATGAATACAGATAAAACTGAAAAACAACGTATTAACACAGCCACGCACGCACACACACACACACACACACACACACACACACACAGTTTCAGCACGTGGTGTCGAAACATGACAAAGAACATTTGTTTGAGTAGGGGGAGCTTCTATGCCCGACCCCCCCCCCCTTCATGCTCGACACGCACCTAACAAGGTTTAAAAAAAAAACCAAAAAAACCCCCAGATATCTGATAATGCACGCACCTGACAAGATTTCTGATAATGCAAGTTGTTTAGATTATAATTATGTATATTAACAATATGTTTTGTTTTTATGTATATGTATACAGGGTCATCCTAGACAAGTTAAACATTGTCTGCTACTCGATGCATGAGGTGGATAAGTTTGGAATGGCTGAAATAATGAAGAGAATAGTTGAGGCCAGGTATCATCCATATTTCATATTGATTAACATGCCAGTTAATAGGGGTTGGGTGGGAAGGGCATGATAGCCATTTGGTCCCAGCCCTAACGAGGGCCTTAAATTCAGAATTTTTGTATTTAGACGGTTAAATTTAGCGAAATGTTCAGTTCACTTTCAAGCTTACATAACGAATTAAGGTTGAAGCATGATGTGACAGTTAGGTATTGGTGGTTTTTAAAAACAAAAAAAGTCGGCTGCGTGGTCTTAACCTCCCCATTACACTGTTAAACTAACTTGGTAGGAGCTGTCAGTGAGAGACAAACCCTGTATGTTAATAGCCAGGCAGAAGTGGTCGTTAAACTAACTTGGTAGGAGCTGTCAATGACAGGCAAACCCTGTATTTTAATAGCCAGGCAGAAGTGGTCGTTAAACTAACTTGGTAGGAGCTGTCAGTGACAGGCAAACCCTGTATTTTAATAGCCAGGCAGAAGTGGTCGTTAAGCTAACTTGGTAGGAGCTGTCACTGAGAGGCAAATCCTGTATTTTAATAGCCAGGCAGAAGTGGTCGTTAAACTAACTTGGTAGGAACTGGCGATGAGAGGCAAACCCTGTATTTTAATAGCCAGATAGAAGTGGTCGTTAAACTAACTTGGTAGGAACTGGTAATGAGAGGCAAACCCTGTATTTTAACAGCCAGGTAGAAGTGGTCGTTAAACTAACTTGGTAGGAGCTGTCAATGACAGGCAAACCCTGTATTTTAATAGCCAGGTAGAAGTGGTCATTAAACTAACTTGGTAGGAGCTGTCAATGACAGGCAAACCCTGTATTTTAATAGCCAGGTAGAAGTGGTCGTTAAACTAACTTGGTAGGAGCTGTCAGTGACAGGCAAACCCTGTATTTTAATAGCCAGGTAGAAGTGGTCGTTAAACTAACTTGGTAGGAGCTGTCCCTGACAGCCAAACCCTGTATTTTAATAGCCCAGAATAGAAGTGGCCTGTATTTTAACAGCCAGGTAGAAGTGGTCGTTAAACTAACTTGGTAGGAGCTGTCCCTGACAGCCAAACCCTGTATTTTAATAGCCAGGTAGAAGTGGTCGTTAAATTATGTCACTTCTCTGTTGTGAAGGCGAGGACTCTGATGATGCTGAACTAGATACAAAAGAAAACTGAACTGAGTAACAAATGCCAAGTTTTGCCACTGAAACGTTTGCAGCTACAAATATACTTATTTATTCAAGTCGCTGAAACAGAACAGTGTTACGACCTCTGTATGTCAGTCCCTTTGTGACACCTTTCTGGGGTGATATATTGAGACTCGCCTATATGTTGCCTGTTTGTAGTTTAGCCTCCCTCCCAACATAATTATTTCTAGCCACCACCCCACCCCACCCCCCAATCTAAAATTGTGTAACCTCCCCTGGTTTTGATAGCTATGTATCAGCAGTGTATCTGAGGCCACTTTTGCAAATCTTTGCTTTGGTTTTAATGAAAATATATGGCTACATACTTCACAGAGTGTCCAAATAACCCAATTTTGAGATGAGGTGTATACATTAGTTTTTGATGTTGATAGCGTTCTAAAATCAAAGATATTTCCACACTATATATATGCATTTTATTGCTAACATACTGGCCTTGATAATAAACATAAAATTATTGACAAAGACTCCAAACGTTTATAATTATATCATTCGAAATGTGATTTTTTCAAAAAAATGCTAAAAAATTGAGGGGTAGGGTTTCTTTTCGAGTGTATTCGTACATACACCATGCATTGTTGATTAAATGTTTATATTCGTTGGAAAGCTATTTTATCCAGCTATCCAATGGTACCATTATTAACATAACTTATTTGGAGATGGAATAAATGCCTATAAACCTTCACATCGATAGCGGAAAAAAAAGTCGTAAAATAGGCCGGGTAACATCAAAAAAAAAGAGTAAAGTTAGTTTTATTTAACGACGCCGCTAGAGCACATTGATTTTGTATCTTATCATCGGCTATTGGACGTCAAACATATGGTCATTCTGACACTGTTTTTAGAGGAAACCCGCTGTCGCCACATAGGCTACTCTTTTTACGACAGGCAGCAAGGGATCTTTTATTTGCGCTTCCCACAGGCAGGATAGCACAAACCATGGCCTTTGTTGAACCAGTTATGGATCACTGGTCGGTGCAAGTGGTTTACACCTACCCATTGAGCCTTGCGGAGCACTCACTCAGGGTTTGAAGTCGGTATCTCGATTAAAAATCCCATGTCTCGACTGGGATCCGAACCCAGTACCTACCAGCCTGTAGGGTAACATCCAAGAAAGGGGTCAAACTAGTATTTTGCCCCAGAGTTGGTGCGATCAACAGGCAGATCATACTACAGGAAGGTGTCAGCTACACAAGAATACTAGTCCCATAAATTCCTCTTTCAGGTGACACCCCCCCCCCCCCTCCACCTACACCTGGACTACTATGTCAATAAATGTGATAGTGTGATCATAAGATGTAAAAATATTTTGATGGGGAGGTGGGGGGGAGAGATCAGATTATCAGTATAGTGTAAATATTCTTATAATTATAATTTATAATGTAACAGTGTGTTGTGCTATTGTAATAAGAACAAACTATTTTGATCATTGATGTGTCTTAGTTTTACATTGTACTTACATGATTTCTTTAAACAGTGGAAGTAAACCAATCCATGTAAGCTTTGATGTAGATGGCATGGATCCAAGCTTCACTCCTTCTACAGGAACTGCAGGTAAATGTTAAATTAAAAAATATATATATTTACTGAAAATGTAAACATGTAATAAAAATACATCTTTTGTTTTGCTGAAAGATAGTTAACAGAGATGAAAAATACAGTTATGCCAGAAAAAGAAAATATATATATATTTCTGTACGACTATAATGTTCTTATTTTGGGGGGAAATATGATCATTATTATTTTAAATATAAATTACAAGTAATGCAAGCAGAAATTCGATTCCAACAAATGGCTATTTTCCATCGTTTACAGTACCTGGAGGACTGACACTGCGAGACGTGTCTTACTTGGCTGAGGAGATAGCTGCAACAGGTAGACCAAGTCATCATCCTGTTCTTATTGTCAGCATCATTATCCATTTATATTCATCATATCATCATTTTATCACAATCATCATCAACACCACCACTACTGCAACCACCACCAAACTACCAGCATTGTCATGATTTAAATCAGGGTTGCTTTTAGGCCTTGGGGGGGGGGGGGGGAGAGACTTTAATGGATTGAGGTATTTTTGTATTATTATAAGTAATACTGGTATGTTGCTAAACATTCATTCATCCATTATAAGTTTTACACACTATTGTCATGATTGCATAATTGTTCAACTTTATTTGACTAGATCATATGCATACGAGACTGGGGAGGGTCATGGCTAGACCAAATCTTCGAATTCGGGCCAAAACAGTAGAGACATTTAGGAAAAATTAGCTGGCTTGAAAGCTTTTCACCGTGTATTTCCATCTTTCTATGCACAATATTAGTTATAATCCATGTAATAATATGTAGCTGTTTAGTAGTAATGCTAATATGAATAAACACTGTTATTCAGATTCAGACATTTTCGTTTAATTCAGGCAAACAAAAACCCAGCCTGCCCTCGTACAAAAATGGGAGTCCATACACCTATGGACTAGATGTAACCCGTGCTATGCACGAGAAAGTTTACATGGAGTGTGGTAGGCCTGCACTAGGCTTTCCCCAAAAATGACACTGTTGATAGCCACTTGTTACTTAAGTGACAAAGATGGCGGCGTTCATAGCAGTTATATTAATGGAATTCATTTTTGTACACAATATGTTTGCACGATGTGTATACGACAAATACGAGATGCGATCTAAACGACTGGAAACTGTTAAAAAAACATTACGTCTTATGAAATACTGTATTAGATATAATATTTAGTGTAGTTACTGTTCATATTTCTAAACACGCGCCTTATTTTATAAACCAGTATTTAGATTTATATAGTACGCGAGTCCAGTCAAAAGTAAGGTTTGACCTGGAGCAAATTGCAAAAAAAATATTTTTTGCAACTGTACCCTGAGCCCTCCCTGAACAACATGTAAAAAAAATGTACTTTGATATGTACAAATATGCTAATTTGCATAAATTCAAAATGGCCACCATGACTTGAAGGCTATGTTCAAACACAATGGCAAAAGATCCAGTGAACAAATGCATAGAAATATCATTACTATAGCTTAAATGTATTCACACGTTCTTAATAATGCATTGAGAGGTGTATAGATGAAAAGTAAAATTCAAGATGGCTGCCTTTATCCAAAATGGTTGCTTACATTTCACCAAATAACACATAATATAATTATGTACACAATAATTCAGTGTTCTCCAACTTTTATGCAACCAAATGGGCTCCAGTGATAGGCTTGAGGGCGAAGTGTAACATGGCTCAAGTGATAGGCTTGACAGAGAAGTGTAACACAGCTCAAGTGATAGGCTTGAGGGCGAGTGTAACACGGATCAAGTGATAGGCTTGAGGGCGAAATGTAAAATGGCTCAAGTGATATGCTTGAGGGCAAAGTGTAACACGGCTCAAGTGACAAGCTTGAGGGCGAAGTGTAACACGGCTCAAGTGATAGGCTATTTTATTTATTTCATTATTTGGTTGTTGTTGGGGTTTTTTGGGTGGGAGGGTGTCTTTTTAGGAAGTGTTTTTTTTTTGTTAATGAGAAGTGCGTATTCTCAAGATTCGCGCCTGAACGCTGTTAAATAGGTATTCAAAGTTAGGATCCTTATTTATTTTCTTTGCTAATAAATATACTCCCCCAAAAAGAAACATGTGTTGACATAATTACAGGTATGCAAAAGGCCATATATGTGTTCCCAAACCCCCAAACTGCTTCTTATACTAAACTGTGAATTTCTCTTGATATAGGTCGCCTGGCTGCCATTGATGTGGCTGAAGTCAACCCCATGCTGGGTACTGACGAAGAATGCAAAAAAACTATTGCAACAACAATTGAGGTTTTGAGGAAATTTCTGGGTGACAAAAGAAAAGGCAATGCCATTATAGTACATGATATTCCGAGGCCATCTGAGTAACATGATATTCAAGACGTGCATCTGCTGAAGCACATGGATGTAAATGGACAAAACTGTCCCAATTTCCTGAATGTATATTCAAATTGATATCATGATCGGTTTTCATGAACAGTGATGCAAGGGTCATGTCTTTTATACTTTATGCATGTTTTCTATACTATATTCCGCTATTTAATCAGAACCTGTTATTGAAACCAGTAATAATTGACCATACATATTTTTCTGTATGCTTAAAACAAAAAAAAGCTTTTATTATTTTACCAAATATTATGCTATATAATATCAATATTATACCAGATATATATATACATATGCAGACACATGCTAGCTTGAGTGTGTGTTGTGTGTGGTACAGTCATGTTTGTACAGAAAAGTGCGGTTCCAAGATTTTGTAAAGGGCAAGTTTGAGTTTGTCGAAGGACACTGAGCTGAGCTGCCAAAGGGAGTTAGTCCTTTAGAGAGGTTCGGGGGCATGCTCCCCAGAACATTTTAAAATAAAGATGCTCAGAGAAGCAGTTTAGTGTTGTTTATTGTGGATGATGAATTGTTTTGAAAGGGCATTAAAAAGGCATTTAAAACAGGCAGGGGGATTACAGGATCCTAGTGACCCCATTCTGGATGTGCCAATGATATTTCAATAGACATAATATATTAACATATGTGGCCCTCTCCTGCTGTCGGCAATGTAGTGTCAGAGGACTTGACCTGAATCTGCAAACAACACTGATACTATATTACTATCGACACTGTGTAGTATGGCAGTAAACCTGATATAATCTTTAAACAACCATGTAAAATATTAACTTTGTTATTTGTAACTTTGATTACAAACTTTTAAAATCACCTGTAGCTAACATCACAGTGTGAAATTAGGCCAATATGTTTTAGTGTATACATGTATGTCAAAAACAAACCCAGTACTGTCTAAACCATGGCCATCTGTCAGAATGGGTTTCTCATGCAATGGGTGTAAAGGAATAGTCAAGCTCCTAATTACTCAAGTTGACTGTAAAGACCTCATCGACGCTGCCCTGTCGGTGGGCCCCATCGACGCTGCCCTGTCGGTGGGCCCCATCGACGTTGCCCTGTCGGTGGGCCCCTGGCTATTTCTCGCTTCGGCCAGTGCACCACGACTGGTATATTAGAGGCCATGGTATGTGTTATCCTGTCTGTGGTATGGTGCATATAAAAGATCCCTTGCTGCTAATCAAAAAGAGTAGCCCATGAAATGGCAACAGCGGGTTTCCTTTCTTAATATCTGTGGTCCTTAACCATATTTCTTGCCCACTGGACAAGGTTATCCAGCTTTTGCATGGTGCTAAAAAAATCTGTCTGACCCTAGGGCTAGATAAATCTGTCTGACCCAAGGGCTAGACGATTTCTACATATGCGTGACATCATAACTCATGTTTTATGACAATTGACGTCATAACTCATGGTTTTCAAAATTCTGTTTGCCATTTCACGTTGTATCATTGTTTTAAAAATATTTAAACAAATTAATATTTTCAACTTTATATTTATTGTTAAGTTGTTTCACTTTTATGTCGTTGCATAAGTTGCACTATATTTTTCAGCGTATGATTAAATGAGTTTTATTGTTTGTAGGTAAAATGTTTACGAATCATTCAACAATAAACAAACCGTAGCTTACAAAATTAATGTTTTGTTACTGTAATTAAATGGGCAAGAAAAAGAATCAATCACCATTGTGAGGTATAGATAAGGCAATTCCAACCCTTGGGACAAAATGTTTTTGTCCCTCGGGTTGGAATTGCCTTATTTATACTTCACAACAGTGATATATTCCATTAGTCCGACGCAATATAACTGTAAATAAAATGTGTTGAGTGCATCATTAAATAAAACATTTCCTTCCTTCGTCGACACTGACAAATTGCAATTAAACAAGATTCAAATTTTTGAAGGAAAAAAAGTCATAGGTAACTCATAATTCAAAACTGTTCGGAATTCTCTATTTTTGGAAATTCCCAAGTAAATTAGTTAACACATTTAATATCCATATTTATGACATATAGTTTATTCTATTTTTAATTCTCTGTTTTTGGAAATTCCCAAGTAAATTAGTTAACACATTTAATATCCATATTTATGACATATAGTTTATTCTATTTTTAATTTTCATTATAATCCCAAAGATGAGCTAAAATTCAGGTTGGTGATGTTTTCTAAACTAGATTTTCTGCCATGTGGAAGAACTTTATTTCGGTCTATATTTAAATCAATATCTTCCCACTATCATACTAATACTTAAAAATATTGACACTTTTCTAAATGATATTTTTAATACTTTTGTCAGTAGCAAGGGTTAGGGGAGATTTCTCTTGGCATCAGCAAGCACTAATATTTTAATATTTGCCATGCACTACTCTGCTGTCATGTATAGGATACAGGATTTTCTATCTATCTATCTATCTATCTATCTATATCTATATGCATATACATAGTGCTATTTTAACAAAACCTGTGTTACGATATGTGACATTGTCAACCAATAAAGTGTTTCTAATCGTAAAGTACATCTTACTAAATAACATACCCTAATGTAGTCAATAATATAATAATAAAACTGTCTTTCTTTAATAAAAACATTAAAATGGCAAAACAAACAGTGGAAAGCTATATATTTTCTAATATCCACGAAAGTCTTTATCGAGCAAACTCTTGAGAAACCTCTAAGTGCAATTACAATCAAGACATTTGGCACTATTGTAGCTCTACCATTTTGCACTCTTTAAAATAATTGTTTTATTTGTCTCCTGTCTTCCTATGTTTTTAAAACCTGTGGCTATATTAAAAATGTATAATTTGTATAACATGCATGCTAAGATAATGTATAGGTTGTTAAGATGTAGGTGTTTTGTTTTGTATAATTTTTTGTTTTTACCAAAATGTAATCAATACCGTTAGATGTTCTTGTAACATTAGTTTACTCTTATTATTTTTTCGCATTCCAACAAAAGGACTGAAAATTTCAATCCAGTTGTAATATACTGAGTCAAATTAAAAACTTCACAACCGTTTCATCTTGGCTAATTAGCAAATAGGACAGAAGAACGTGTTAAATAAGGTATTTTTTTTATTGTATCATGTCCAAAGAAAGAATAGGAATAAATGTTGAGTCAAAAATCTGTTCGATGCGTCCACAGCATTCGTCAAAACCACAAACAGTCAAAATGGTAATTCATAAGCAGGGTTGTCTGATGAAATCTCAGATCCAGTAGCGTGTATGCCCTCCATGTGTACACACAACTGCAAGGCAACACCTCCTCATTGACTGCCTGATGCGTGTAAAGACTGCATTAGGGATATGGCGCCATTGTTCCACTAATGAGGCACCAAGTTCCTGCAAAGTCTGTGGAGGGTTCCTAAGAGAGTGCAGGTGTTTTTCCAGCACATCCCAGACATATTCGATGGGATTCAGGTCAGGCGAACTTGAAGGCCAATCCATGACATTGTTGCCCACGTTCCTCAGGTAATCCCTTGTCAAGACGGCCGTGTTGGGTCTGGCGTTGTCATGCTGAAAGATCAGGCCTGGACCATGAGCTGCCATGAAGGGCACAAGTTCCTGGGCCAGCACTTGGTCGTGGTATGCAGCAGCGTTGAGGTTGCCATGGATGACAAGAAGTCGAGAACGTCCATTTCCACAGAAAGCACCCCAAACCATTGCACTTCCGCCTCTGAATCTGTCAACTTCACTGACACAACACTGAGCATGACGTTCACCACGTTGTCGCCAAACCCTCTGCCTGCCATCGGCAAATCGCAGTGTGAATTTTGATTCATTGCTAAACACGACTGTATTCCATTCCCTTTGAGTCCATTGCAAGTGGCGTTGTGCCTACAATTGACGTTGACATCGATGAAATTGTAGCTGTCATGAAATGGTTGCAGAGATGACATAACACAATATGATGGTTATCTGCCTATGACGTCACACGTGGTCTACCCGGTCGGGGGCAATCAGCTGTGGTGCCCGTTTGTTGTACTCGTGTCCGCAGATCATAAATTGCCCGTCGACTGCAACCCAATGCCCTTGCAACGTCAGCTACTGATGTTCACGCTGCACATTTGTGAGTCGTGGCATCGAAACAGGTCATAACAAATATTATTTTAATGTGTTTTTTCGTTGTGTCAGACGACTGTCAGCAAGTAATGATGAAAACGTGTGTTATTGTAGTCACTTTTGCCTCGATGGTGCTGTGCATGTGCTATGGATCAGGTCACGTGGGCTGTGATGGGCTTCAAATGGAGTGTAGACATTGCCATTACAATATTTATTTTTGAAAAATACCTGCTTTCAACACTCATTGACTTTATTAAAATTTTAGATTGTGAAGTTTTGAATTTGACTCGGTATATATCCTTGTTTATTTTGTTATATTGTTAATTAGTTTTATAAGGTTTTGGGTTCATAGCCCTTTACTGGCTCCACCCCCAAACTCTGTCTCACTAACCACTAGACCACTCAAATAGCTGTCCAAGGACAGTATGCTTCAAACTCAATTGGACCGTTGTAAGCATGACAATCAAACTTAATGAGTGGATTGTTTTGTATTTTTGCCCCAGTGGCTGCACAAGCAGGTCAAAATTCTTAGACCAGTGTTTTAGCATTCCATAATTCCAAAGTTTTTAATAACACAGCAAAACTATTTTTGAAATGTAAACTAGCCCATTTGTTATTTAACTGAAATGTAGTTAATATTTTTGTTAACAACTATGCCAACAAGTCAACGGTCACCAGTGCCGTAGCTATTATTTGTCCACAATTTACATAATATGAACAAACCTTTTGATGAATATGTTTTTTTCATTGTGTAACAAGACAGGTTAATTCTAGATTCCACATATTAGTACATATGGGCTCAAAACATATTTCCATTGTACAAACTGGGATGATGTCTTCCCAATCAACGCTTGCTATTGCTTATTTTCTCTTTTCATCATTACTGAAAAATAATTGGTGTAATTTTAAAAATTGTTCTCTCGTCTGTACTTGTGGAATCTTAGCTTTAGCTTTAGCGATGATAAATTGGCATTTTTATTTATAATGAATGACATATGTCAATTCTCCCCTCTCCTGGTCGTTACAGCACTAGAACCAGATATTTGAAAATGTCAGTATTAGGTTATATTACATGTTCACTCAATGATGTAGATATGTGGCTTCATGGACTGAAGCGTTGTACTTGTTTACAACTTACATTTTGAATCCCTCACCTGAACGCACAAAAAGTTCAAATTGCATTGTTCACAGCTGTAGATTCTTGAAAAACAATCTCCAGTTAGAACAATGGTGTGACATCACAGGCATGGATTAAGCATGATGGAGGTATTAGTCTGTAAGTTCTGTTCAGGAGGACAAAACATGGATCGCTAGCATTTGCGTGTTCTTGCCTTCCTGAACACAATTTTGTTTGCCAAGCTGGTGATATATTTCTTTTCATGCACACAACACCTGGATGTTACATTTAAATATATGTTTTATCAGAAGGGTGGAAGGTATTTAAAGGAATTGCAGTATATCTTTGGTATATTTAGTATATAGAATGAATGTTATTACATATGCATGTATTTCGCATATACTATAAATATTTTCTTACTGATACGCACAATGGTTGTTGATTGAAAATATATGTTTTGTTTTCTTTATTGCCCCCACATTTCTCCATTTTGACATATTTAATGATTTGCTAGCCCAGTCCAGAAGGTGTAGGTTTTATTTGATAGAGGAATTCTCAGTTGTTTGTTTATTTGAAGTTTGTGTTCAGTTGTAGCATTAGAGAGGTTTCGTTGTCCCATCTCAGAACTGATCTACTGAGACATGTTCCGTTCCTGTACTCGTATAATCATCACCTAATATTTCGAAGCACACTGATTCAGGGATTGTAATTGGCAAACCAGTGCAATGTAGATGGTGAAAGGTCATATAACACATACAAAATTATGGTGGTTCTGTTGGTTGAGTTCGCATTGTAATTCTAAATAAATAAGCCTAATTTTAAATATATACATGTATGTATATCATTATTTCTTGTGAAAACCAATATATTTAGTAATTATTTAGTGTTACCGAATGTAATTTTGGTTTTATGTTGATAAATGTGACATCACTTTTCATTTGAATATAACATCAAAGAGAGTGATGTCCATTTCTTTTGTTTTGATGGATGTTTTTGAAAAAGTAAAAACTGTTTAATGAAGCATAATTGAAATATTTACGAAATATTTATGATTATGTTTTACAATCACAGGATGGTACTGAACTAGTTGAAATAAGATCGGATATTTTTTAACATAATGTCAAAATGAAATGCTGAGACTCAACTGACATCCAGAAACTGATTCCCTAGGTCGACTACGAGAATGGAAACCCATACGCCTAAACTGATGACAGATGATGAAAGTTATTTATTTCTCATTCCATTGGATCTCGGACGGGATAAAGAAACCTCTCCATTAACACTGTCTCAATTATTAACCATGAAACAGGCTGTACATAAATATGTTAGGATGGGTGTTTTAAATACTGGTTGGGTTGTGGTCGTTTTTATAGATTTCTTCTCTTTTTTTGGAGGTGGGGAGGGGGGTAGACATTATGTTTTTGTATATGGAATATTTGTTTCTGGTCATTATGTAAAAACAAAAACAATTTCTTGGTGGGTGGGTGAGGGGACTACCGACTGTAGGTGAGAAATGTTTTAAGGGTCATATTATGTATCTCCTCACATTTTGTACTTCATAATTTAATGCTTCAAACTGCTATTCTGTAATATTTGGGGCCTTACATGGATGAAATTTTAGTGAAACTTTGATTTTCAAGTAGTTACTACTATCCTTTTGTCAATTATACTATTTACAAATGTGCCATAATTCTTCAATGACATTAATTAATATACTATTTTCACCTAAAATCATTATATTGATTTAGAATTGTTGTACAATATTTTTTCAAATTTATAATTGAAGTATGAACATAAACCTTGAGATTTGCACATAAATCTTTACAAAAGTATTTTTGTTAATTTGCTTTTCTTTTATTGTGCTAATGTACAGTAGAATACCATTGGGTAGAACACCGTTGAGACAAAAATGTGTTCAACTCATCAGTTAGTTCAAACAAGCATTCGGACACATTCAGGACTGTTTGTGGCCCTTTATAATTTGAATTAATCATTTAAAACCGAAGTGTATTTATTGGTTTATAATTTTGTATCAAATAAAACATACCAAAAGGTTATCTGCAAAAGAAAGTATTGCATATTTAGTGATAGTATTGCCAAGGAAACTGTTTCGATTTGATTGAATCAACAATATAGTATGTGTAATTTGCACATACATAACTGAGGAAACATTGTTACCACCCACTGCCCAACAATTACACCAGATATATTCATGCCTGTGGAGTGAGTGTGGGTACTTTTTGGCATACTTCTATCAGAGAACTGTTCAAGCATGCCTGTCATGGGCACAATCTCTGACCTCTGACTTCGCCAGATAGTTCTATCTATGAAATGGGGAGGAGGGGGGATTTCAAGCTATGGCTTTAAGTTTTATTTAGTATTGGCTAATTGATAAATAACGAAATATATAAATACATATATAACAAAATAAATAGGAACAAAACAAAACAAAAAACAATGAAAAAACGAAAAAAAACCCCAAAACAATAGTTGTTAATAACTTAGATGGGCGAGCTGAAAAGGTTCAAGGTAAATTGTGCATATTTTGTGTAGGTGTCCAAATACAAAAGAGAAGCTTGGAAAACCAATAAAGATTCGAAGCCAGTTCTAAACATTTTATCCAACAAAATCCAAAATAAAATAAAAAAGTGATCTTCATACTCAACTAGATTACAAAGATATGTATTTAATATACACATCAGCGCATGGACCGCCACCTGTCCTTGTACATGCGTGTCTATGCTGGTGATGAGAGGAGGGAAGGAATGCAGCTGGGGCAACTTATCACAATTCCTAACTTGCCAAAACACCCTATGCTTATGCTTACCAGCCCATTTAACCAATTTCCAGTCCCCCATTCCCATCCCCAAGCAGTCTCCCCTCCCCCCGACAGGCAGTGAACCATGGCACAGATCGATTGTTTATATATATATTTAAACTAATAATGATAATAATAAAAAATAATAAAATAATACTAATAATGATAATAGTAATAAAGAAAAAAAAAAAACAGCGATCCCAGCGCATCGACCCCCACTCGCCCCAAGGCAGACGGGTCCACCCCGAAGATATACTGGTTCCTGTGGAGCAACATCACGTTATAAAAGGTTTTGCTGAAACAACGCAAGACAATCATCATCCTCTGCCTTTAAGTCAGCTGTATAATGGTCCAAAGGCAATGAGGCACCCATGTAATTGGTGATTGGTCAGTTGTGAAGTGAGTGAAATGGTTAAACATCTTGAGAAGTGTCGAAGACTGGAATGACACTACAAATAATGGATGATTCACAATTTCTTCAATGCACCTAAATATACAGGAATGTAATTTGCAACATTTTTTTTTTTTTTTTTAATTTAATGCGTTAACAGTTTGGGCAAAATAATGTTATATGTACTAATTTCTCACTGGCTATTGGACATCAAACATTTGGTCATTTTGACATGCCAGATAGTCTTAGAGAGAAAACTCCCTACATTTTTCCATTAGTAGCAAGGGATCTTTTATATGTATCATCCCACAAAGAGGTTAGCACATGCAATGGTGTTTGATATACCAGTTGTGGTGCACTGACTGGAACAAGAAATAGCCCAATGGGTCTACCGATGGGGATTGATCCTAGACCAGCTGTGCATCAGGCGAACTCTTAAAGCCCGGTCACACTGTCGAGGATCAAGATGCCGGGTTAGCCACGGATATGATCTGGCATCATTCGTGACACCGGCCTCGGTGGCATAGTGGTTAGACCATCAGTCTACAGGCTGGTAGGTACTGGGTTCGGATCCCAGTCGAGGCATGGGATTTTTAATCCAGATACAGACTCCAAACCCTGAATGAGTGCTCCGCAAGGCTCAATGGGTAGGTGTAAACCACTTGCACCAACCAGAGATCCATAACTGGTTCAACAAAGGCCATGGTTTGTGCTATCCTGCCTGTGGGAAGCGCAAATAAAAGATCCCTTCCTGCTAATCGGAAAGAGTAGCCCATGTAGTGGCGACAGCGGGTTTCCTCTCAAAATCTGTGTGGTCCTTAACCATGTCTGACGCCATATATCCATAAATAAAATGTGTTGAGTGCATTGTTAAATAAAACATTTCTTTCTTTCTTTCGTGACAACCCGTTGTGGTCCGTAGAGGTCTGTAGCTGTTCGTATTAAATCTGTGATCAATCGTAGTAGTACTTATATGTCCATGAAAACTTTGAATGTGTCCAAAAATTCATCACGGATTGAACAACTGTAGTACATTCTTAATGATCTGCAGAAGAACGTAATAATCCGTTCTAATCCGTAATAATCCGTAATAAACCGTACTTAAACCGTACTTAATTGTAGTAATCCCCGGCCTCAAGCCCTAGTCACACTGTCAAGGATCAGGACACCGGGTTAGCCACGGATACGATCCGGCATCATTCATGACAATCCGTTGTGGTCTGTACTAAACTGTACCGATCCTTAGCAACCCGTAGCACTCCCTGTTGTCAACTAGCCCCTATCCTTAATAATCTTTAGTTTATCCGTCGAAAACCGTAGTTAAACCGTGGTGCATTTGTAGGGACTGCGGACAGACCACTATCCGGGGTCATCCGTGAGGTTTTTATCCATCGTGCATCCGGGCTGAGAACTGTAATAGTTAATAAATGGTAGCATTTGATTGTCTAAGGAAGGAAATGTGTTATTTAACGACACATTCAACACATTAAATATACAGTTACATGGCATCCGACATATGGTTATGGACCACACAGATATTGAGAGAGAAAACCTGCTGTCACCACTTCATGGGCTACTCTTTTCGATTAGCAGCAAGGGTTCTTTTATATGTACCATCCCAGACAGGATGGTACATACCAGGCCCAATCGAATTAAAATTAGCTCCACTATTACATGTGGATCTAACACCAGCCAGTTGGAGCTCATGTCCACCAATCAAAACCTTACTTGCAGAATCATGCCAGTGATTTGAAAATATTCCGAATTATCCTGAGAGTATACGGTATGTTTCATGTGAATTACGAATGCCTTATTTAGACCAGTAGAACTAATTTTAATCAGATTGTGTAGTCTGCAATGTCCAGGTAACATTTCGTCTGTAAATAATAATTTAAATATTGACCAATCACACTTTGCCTTTTACAACATTATTTGGGTGCATACAAATTCTAAAAATATCGGGCGAGTCTATTTTAGTGGCCGCAGTACAGCGAACCATACCAATACGTACGGGATGGGTTATCAGTCTTCAATTTTACATTAAAAATTATTTATTGATTTATAAAAAAAACACCCAACTAAATGAGTCTTCAGTTTCACATTACAAATAAAATAAAACATGTTTTAAGGCATTCGTAATTCACACGAAACATAATAATCAGGATAATTCGGAATATTTTCAAATTATTTTTAAATCACTGGCATGATTCTGCAAGTAAGGTTTTGATTGGTGGACATGAGCTACAACTGGCTGCTGTTAGATCCACATGTAATAGTGGAGCCAATTTTAATTAGATTGATACCGGGGCCTTTGTTACACGAGTTGTGAAGCACTTGCTGGAACGATAAATAGCTCAATAGGCCCACCGACAGGAATCGATCCTAGATTGATTGTGCATCAGGCAATCGCTGTACCACTAAGCTAGGTCCTGCCCTCTTGTCTAATGGTATCCTTCATTGCTAGTCTAATGGTATCCTTCATTGCTAGTCTAATGGTATCCTTCATTGCTAGTCCAATGGTATCCTTCATTGCTAGTCCAATGGTATCCTTCATTGCTAGTCCAATGGTATCCTTCATTGCTAGTCCAATGGTATCCTTCATTGCTAGTCCAATGGTATCCTTCATTGCTAGTCCAATGGTATCCTTCATTGCTAGTCCAATGGTATCCTTCATTGCTAGTCCAATGGTATCCTTCATTGCTAGTCTAATGGTATCCTTCATTGCTAGTCCAATGGTATCCTTCATTGCTAGTCCAATGGTATCCTTCATTGCTAGTCCAATGGTATCCTTCATTGCTAGTCTAATGGTATCCTTCATTGCTAGCACTGATCACTGTCCAATATATTTGTAAATCTAGTCTCAAATAAATACAGGAGTTAAAAAACAAAAAGCAGCAACAACCGCCAAAAAGTGATAAGAAAAATGAAGACACCTGATGCTAAGTAATAAATATTTTTACAAAAGGAATAAAAGAATCCTTTGTATGTGGGACAGGGTTATTCCACCCAAGGGTACATAATTTGTTGTCATATTATGTACCCGAAGGTGGAATAGCCCTGTCCCACATGGATACATAATCAGGGCCTTAGCTAGCGGGGGGAAAAAATCCGGAAAGCATTATGTAAACTTAAAGAAAATTCTCTTCTTAACTGTTTAAGGACTTTTAGACTATAATAATCATAACCATTGAAAAGATCATACCCAATAATGGTTTATACTAAAAGTATAAACCGAAAATGATAGTATAATTTCATTGTGACAGCAGGTTTCCTTGTTTTTATGAAATATAAAAAGCATTTCTTGTGTTATTTTGCCATTTACGTGAAGTCACCCAATGATATCAGCTCAAACAACATAAGTCACGTGGTCATGCAAGACAGATTTATTCCGCATGGGCCGACGTCATGGAATACGCCTGTCTTGTATGGCTAGGGATGGGAGAAAACTGCATCTTTGGTACATAGATCTGCTACCTCACTTAGAAGAAACTGTTCCGTTCATTTTCATTTCTTTCTTTGTTTGGCTTGGGTTTTTTTTAGTTCACCTAGCTGATCTGAAGGCATCATGTGTAAACGTTTCACATTTTCAACTTCTTCTCCAAAACAATTTGACCAATTCAAACCAAAATTAATAGGGAGATTCTTTGACCCGAGAAGTGGGGTCCAAAATGGAAACTTAAGCCAATTTTAAAAAATCTTCTCAACTTTCTAACATGCTACAACTGAATAGTCTTTCATATACATAAATGTCAACAGATGGTTTAACTAATTTGTTAATGTCATTAATATAGCACACACACACACACCTCATTTGTCCCAGTGGAGGATATGCATATTTTAATAGTTGTATAAAGAAATGCACTTGAAGTGCAATTTTTGCTTCTTCTTTTTCTTCTCCAAAACCAATTCCAAGCAAATTTTGTTGGGAGTTTACTTGGTATGTGGACAAACGATGTGACAAATTTGCCCAAGGGGCAAAAAGGTAAATTAAACCCAATTTTTATAAATCTTCTCTACTTCTAAAAATGCTATAGACTTCGTATATATAAATGTCATTAGATGGTTTATTTAAATTGTGAATGTTGAGTCCTCCATTTGTCCACAGGGAGGGATGACACCCAAAATGGGAAAATTAAGCCAATATTTTAACCAATCTTCTTCTTTACTTCCAGAAATGCCATAATGAATAATCTGCATATACATAAAGGTCAATAGATGTTTATCTAATTTGTGAATGTCATTAAAGGAAGGGCCAACTCAAATATGAGCCTGATGTGTTGGAAAGATGCATACCCAGTTGACCAACACATACTGACACTTTAAGAAATGAAAAACGCGTACTTTTAGAGTTAATAAAAAAACGTGATTATTCCTGCTAACTGGGGACAGCCATTTTCTTTTATTTCCAGTGCGTCAGGAATTCTAGCTTGGGGCGAAGCGACGTCAGCTCCGACCAACTCCAGTATGCACAATGTAAACAAAGGCAGTCATTTACGACAAGATGCTTTGTTTTTATCAACCTGACTTGTAAAACAACATAAATGACTTGATAATGTAATAAGCTATTTATAACTAAATATATTTCAATTTGCATTAATAGAATGAAATGGGGTTCTAATATTTTTCTCTCTTAAAAAATCTAACGAAAAAATGCATATTATTAGTCCTATTGGTAGGGTATGTTGGAGTAAAAACGACCACTCATGATACCCAAGTGATAATTTTCTTTTCTTTGGGACTACGTCAGTTTTGTGATTTTAGATGGAACAGTCTACTTAATCTAGGGTTTCACTGAATTATTTACAGTAATAAAGCAGGACGGCTGATAATGTCCATTATCGTTTTATGGGTGGCCGCACGGCTACCCCACAATACTTTGTGATCTTTATAAAACGTGCACATATTTTTGTGTGTCTAGACATCTCGACTTGGTGACCGTCCAAAATATACACCTGCCAATCAGGAACCACAAGTACAGGCCACGGAGAGAAAAGACCAATTAACTAAGAAAACACTCCGATTATTATTTCAGCACGTGGGTTAATGTAGGAACAAAACATAACACAGTTATTTCGACACTTTGACAATGATGGTTTATTTTGTATTAAAAATAATATATACTTATTTACGGCTTACTGGGATGGATATTATTACAGAACATTGCGATGCATCCGCAAAAATCAGGTACGAATTGTTTCTTCAGTTCTAAGACTAATTCTTGACGTGATACGTTAGAAAGTATTACGTAACCACTGGCTCGCCAGATGGCGTATTCACTGTGATGGTACAAAATGGCTACGTCAGTTATATATATTGGCTGTCACATTTAACCGTTTTATTAACTAACTATATGATTATACTTGATGATATTAAGCAATAATGTGCATTATATATCGTTGAATATGCATACCAGGCCAAATGCCTTAAATGTCCCTTCCTTTAATGTTGGATCTCCCAGCGAGAGGGTGAAGTTTACAGAGAAATGCATTTAAACTGTAATTTCTTAAGATCTACTAGACCATGCATTTCCTACTAAATTTGGTGAAAAGCTTCCTTGACCCATGGAGAAACAAAATTGTGAATACTGTTGTGTTGATACTTTATACTTTATTTAGTTTTTCAAAAGAAAAGCAACTTGTACAAAACTGGAGACAGATCAAATGATTCTTTAAATCGAATGAATGGAAAACAATGTATGTAAGATGTGAATCAGCCAGCAAACACAATACAGGTACAATAATTTAAACAACACAATATAATTGTCAATGGAAATAATATGAAATAGGCGATACTGCTCTAGATGTACATGTGTACAGTTTTGTAATGTCATGTAGAACAATACTCTCGGAATGTGTTCACTTCACAACCATCAATTAGAACACAACGATACTGGCAATAAAATACATGTATCAACAACAATGTAAATCCAGGTAGAAATATTAAAATGGATCAATATATTAAATAGTATAAATCAAATGACAATTATCTAAAAGCAAAATTCTATTACATATATGTATATGGTCTACCAAAAGAAGTATCAGGATTAAAGTCATTTGTATTTTACCAATTGAAGTGCCATAATTTTAAAAATCACAAATCACAAATTTTATATTACAATTTAAATGATGTACATACAAGAGGATTTGATTTTTTATTATCTGTTTTTAGAGAGAGAAATGTATTCACTGCATCTCAAAAAGCACACTTTAAAAGTGCTGTTCTTAGAACATGCCACTGCACTATGTGGGGTGGTTGAGGCAGGCTACTAGTCTCAATGGTAAAGCACTTGCCTGAAGTTTACAATAATAAGTCATTGGATTTTTATGACTCCCGTCAATGTCCCATGACTAAATACATCAAGAGTTGTGGTTTGTACTTCCCTGCATGCCTATGAAAAGTGCATATACAAGATCCTTAGCTGCTTCTTGGTAGTAGTAGCCTATGTGGTGGTAGTGGGTTTCCCCTCTCTTTTGACCAAGCATAGAAGAAACATTATGTTAGACACCATACAGCCATAATTTCAAATGTGCTGGCTTTTCACTGCACAAAAACTCTTTCTTTCATACTTGGATTATATATATCTTCGGTTTTTTTCCTTTTCTTTTTAGGGAAAGAAAGAAAGAAATATTTTATTTAACGACACACTCAACACATTTTATTTATCGTTATATGGCGTCAGACATATGGTTAAGGACCACACAGATATTGAGAGAGGAAACCCGCTGTCGGCACTTCATGGGCTACTCTTTTTGATTAGCAGCAAGGGATCTTTTATATGCACCATCCCACAGACAGGGTAGTACATACCACGGCCTTTGATATACCAGTCGTGGTGCACTGGCTGGAACGAGAAATAGCTCAATGGGCCCACCTATGGGGATATCTAGACCAACCGTGCATCGAGCAAGCGCTTTACCACTGGGCTACGTCCCGCCCTTTCTTTTTAGAGGGTGGTGGGGATTATTGTAGTACCGATAAAAGAAATGATTTTTCGTGATACTGTGTATTTTGGAAATTACTAATATTTTTAAAACCATAACCTCTATTGGCAAACCCTTTTTTTCACTGCACTAAAAATGGTTAATATGGAGATACGTAGGGGAGGGGTAATGCAACATGTGGATGTAACAATAATCATACTAATACCTACAGTTTCTAAGCTGTACTTTACAAAAAGGTTAATATTTTTTTCTGGCTAAAAATTCAAGGCCACTGCAAAGGACTACATGTATATAGGTCAAAAATACAACCTTAACCTACCAGTACTTTGAACATTAATCAATCATTAAACAAATGTACATACAAGTGATAAAAGTGTAAATGTACATTAAATCAAATAAAAACATGCTTTCGTGAATATAACAGACTTTCATTTTTGAAAAACCCAGGAGTGCTAAGATTCGCACTCCTCAAAATGCTTACTAGGGGGTGTGGAAATCACACTCCTCAAAATGCAGAAGAGGGGAAAATCGCACCCCTCAAAATAAGAACTGGAGTCAAGAGATCGAGAGGAATTGCACCCATGAACATGATTAAGTTTGAGGAGTAATGATTTCTAAATTAAATATCTTAAGAGTTAATGTTTTGTGTTTTCAAAATAAATATCCTAATTTAACTAATATGATGGTTGTTCTCAAAGATGAAGGAATGGGCCATTAGTCTCACACAAGAAAAAGAAATACCATGAACACAACATTTATCGATTTCTTATGTATTATATGCATATCATGTACGTGATCAAAATGACGACAGTGTAAAATAAATTTCGCAAACATTACCTGCATTGTATGAAATTAAACAAAACAAAACCGACGAGATCTTAATAAGTGAAGTCCTAGCTGATTGGCTCAGTGTAAAGATAACCAACCAATCATGTTTCAATTTATAAAAAGTATTCTAGGACGTTCATTGTGAACAGAATGGAATGGTTTGTGGCGATGTGGATCGGATTCAATAAACAATTAAAATGGCAGAGTTAAAAAAAAAAATACAAGTGTGATTTATTCAATTTAGGGGTGCATCAGATTGAGTTGACGGGGTTCACGGGCGTGATAGCGCTTGCGCCTGTCAAAAACAAAAGTCTGATATAAAACTGTTGTGCATAATAAATGTAGTTTGACAGTATGTTACAAGAGTAATAAGCAGCAAATAAATTAAATATACATGTATCTGTATATGAAGCAGTGACAAATAAATTAAATATACATGTATCTGTATATGAAGCAGTGACAAAAATGTATGTTAATCCTGTACAGAAAGAGTAAAAAAAAAGCCACATTGAAAAAGGTGGCATTTTTTCCAACGAACATTCTGCAAGTCCCATCTATCAACAGTCCCTCCCCAATTTCCACCAAACATTTGACTACTTATAGCTCAAGTATTTACAAGGGGTTAACAAAAGGTTCTTATCCTAACCGTGAAGGATCAATCCTACAGTTACACTTTTTTTTAAAGACTCCAATTTAAGTTGATCAAATCCTGTACATTTTAGGTTTCTTGCTTTTGTGATTAATTTCCCGTAATTGTCGTTTGACATCCTCGTGGACAGGACTACTGAAAACATGAAAATTCAGCACCCTGCTGTCAACTGAATGTCTAACATTGTTTCCCAGATCTGACCGTGTGTGACTTCTACCTGCTGTTTCCTAGTTTGAAGGACCACATCTGTGGGATTTAAATGCCACGGGGATGACTTTGAGCTCAAGTCAGCTACAGAAGAGTTGTTAATCAAGCAAGACAAAACCTTTTATTTGAGTGGCATAGAAAAGCATTGTGAACATTATAACAAGTGTATACCTGTAGTGGTTCATCACGACTATGTTCAACAATAGAGTTTTGATCAACCCATGTAAGTTTAAAGCATTAAAACATTTTAATGTGATCTCCCCATCTTGGTACCACATTTTTGTCTTTACTGGGCAGGGGCAAACGATGTACTGGTAACTGAATGTTTGACTGATAACAGAGCTTCTTTTGATGATTTAACAAAATGGCATGATCAGATATTAACTTAAATAATGATTCATAACTAGCACCATAGAATTTGCAGACACTCACTTCAAATTAAAAAAGGCTATAAAGATGAATTCAATGGAATAGTTGAACATCTGTACTAGTTAAGGTATATTGAACATCCAAAAGCATTGGGGGCAATGACTACGTAATTACCAATGAATGCACAAGTGAAAAGATGAAGCACAGAACATACCATATATGTCTAAAATATGTGACAGTCCATTGAAATTAATCTTAATGTTAACATCTCTGAAACAGTGTCCCATTTCATTACCAACTAGCTTCCACATAAAACAACTTTGGAGAAGCCGTACATGCATACACTATTTTGAAGACAAATAACCAAAATATATAGAAAAACCAACACTAGCCTTCAATTTAATTATGGAAAGAAATGAATATTTAATGACAGCACATTCTAAACTATCGCTATTTGATGTCTAACATATGGTAATTTTGACACTTGGTTCAAAGGGAGCAAAAGACAGAATGAAAGCCAGATACGTGAGAGTCAGATGTAGCTCTTATCCTGTGACCAATTGTATCTCAGAGTCGGATGTAGCTCTGATTCTGCGACTCGTTGTACCTCAGGGAGTCTGATGTAGCTCTGATCCTGTGACTCATTGTTGCCTCGGGGAGTCAGATGTAGCTCTGATCATGTGACTCACTGTAACTCAGGGAGTCAAATGTAGCTCTGATCCTGTGACTCATTGTACATTAGTTGGATGCAACTGATTCTGTGACTCATTATGCCTCAGGGAGTCAGATGTAGCTTTGATCACGTGACTCACTGTAGCTCAGGAAGTCGGATGTAGCTCTGATCATGTGACTCATTGTACATCAGTTGGATGTAACTGATTCTGCAACTCATTGTACCTCAGGGAGTCTAATGAAACTCTGATCTCGTGACTCACTGTATCTGAGAATTGGATGTAGCTCTGATCCTGTGACTCAATGTACATCAGAGAAGATGTAGTTCCAATTCTGCAACTCATTGTGCCTCGGAGTCTGACATACAGTGGGCGAGATGTAGCCTTGTGGTAGAACGCTCCTCGGGTGCAATCAAAAAAAAGGGGACATGTCTTTAATGACATTGCGACAAATGTTAAACTACAACTATTCGGTATCTTAAAATATGGTTATTTTGACATTTAGATAGAAAAAGGAAACCTTCAGCCACTAGGCTACTCCTTCCAGTAAAGCTGCAAGGGATCTTTTATATGCACTTTTACCCTAGACTGGATAATACATACATAGCCTTTGATGTACCTCGTTACGTCAGGTTGAAAGTCATCTCCAGCAAAGAATACTTCAAGACTGTTACAAACAACTGCATATCAATAATGTACGCCTTAATAGAAGCACGTAGCATATACTTCTGAACAATTACCCAGAATTAAATGCTTAAACATCAGAATCCATGTGATGACAAATAATATTGGGGGGGGGGGGGGGAGGAGGATACATATAAAATTGTCATTTTAATTGACACGTTTTGCTTCAAAATAGTTCTGCAACAAAAATACCCAGTATTTTATTTTTAAAATTAAAATCTGTCATACCACCCAAAACAAGACCAGGGCTTATAAATATACTTAAGTGTACAATGGAGCATACATTTAAGAGTGCACCCAACCACGTCAAAACATTTTTAAAATAAAAATAAAATAAAAATAAAATAAAATAAAAATAAAATAAAATAAAATAAAATAAAATAAATAAATAAATATGATGATAATAATAATAATAATAATAATAATAATAATAATAATAATAATAATAAATAAATAAATATAAATAAATAAATAAATAAAAATTGGTTAAATGTTTGTGATTTCATAATAAAAACAATCTCAAGCGTATTCATTGTAAAAAAAAAACATTGTAAAAAAAAAATACATTCTATGTTAATATTTTGACTTTTCACCAGTTATTAATGTTTTTTGTTCCACAAGGCAAACTAGCCTACCAAAGAGAAACAAAAATCTGAACTGAACTTGATCTTCCATTACTTAAAATCAATTAATTGTATTCATAAATTTGTATTTTGAAATCAAAAACCAAAATTGTGATGTTAAATCTTTACACAAGTGGACCTTGATGTTCTGTCACGAGGCAAAACAGACATCACATAATCAGCAGGTTCTCAAATCAATGTCAATGCTTAAACCTGGAAATAAAATGGTTCTCTTATTTAAAAAATACTAATGACCTTAATTCCACTATTACAGTTGTTTAAAATTTACTGTCATTAATCTTTTTACACATTACGTTTTACTAATGTGTCATGTGACCAGGGATAGCTTTATTTTATTTACCCTGCGGAGAGTTATGTTCAACTGTCACGTTTACAGTCATGATTCAACTTCTTCTTATTAACAGACATAACTGCCGAATCCTACATATTAACGGAAAGTGCAATTCCGAAAGTTAGTTTTTCAGATATATGAGCCCAGGCTTCAAACTTATAAAAATGTTTTAAAGTCAGTTTTAGACAGCATATTGTTACACCCATTGCAGATTCTGTTGCCGGGAATCTGTACAGAATTAGAGCTTCAGTGAGCTAGTGTTAGTCTTTCAAGGTATCACAGGTGCTGATCATATAGAAGTAAACAATGTTTTAGAGTCTAGTTTAGACAGCATATTGAATCTGTACAGAATTAGAGCTTCAGTGAGCTAGTGTTAGTCTTGCAAGGTATCACAGGTGCTGATCATATAGAAGTAAACAATGTTTTAGAGTCTAGTTTAGACAGTATATTGAATCTGTACAGAATTAGAGCTTCAGTGAGCTAGTGTTGGTCTTTCAAGGTATCACAGGTGCTGATCATTTAGAAGTAAACAATGTTTTAGAGTCTAGTTTAGACAGTATATTGAATCTGTACAGAATTAGAGCTTCAGTGAGCTAGTGTTGGTCTTTGAAGGTATCACAGGTGCTGATCATATAGAAGTAAACAATGTTTTAGAGTCTAGTTTAGACAGCATATTGAATCTGTACAGAATTAGAGCTTCAGTGAGCTAGTGTTGGTCTTTCAATGTATCACAGGTGCTAATCATATAGAAGTAAACAATGTTTTAGAGTCTAGTTTTAGACAGAATATTGAACCTGTACAGAATTAGAGCTTCAGTGAGCTAGTGTTGGTCTTTCAAGGTATCACAGGTGCTGATTATATAGAAGTAAACAATGTTTTAGAGTCAGTTTAGACAGCATATTGAATCTGTACAGAATTAGAGCTTCAGTGAGCTAGTGTTGGTCTTTCAAGGTATCACAGGTGCTAATCATATAGAAGTAAACAATGTTTTAGAGTCTAGTTTAGACAACATATTGAACCTGTACAGAATTAGAGCTTCAGTAAGCTAGTGTTGGTCTTTCAAGGTATCACAGGTGCTGATTATATAGAAGTAAACAATGTTTTAGAGTCTAGTTTAGACGGCATATTGAACCTGTACAGAATTAGAGCTTCAGTGAGCTAGTGTTGGTCTTTCAAGGTATCACAGGTGCTGATTATATAGAAGTTAACAATGTTTTAGAGTCTAGTTTAGACAACATATTGAACCTGTACAGAATTAGAGCTTCAGTGAGCTAGTGTTGGTCTTTCAAGGTATCACAGATGCTGATTATATAGAAGTAAACAATGTTTTAGGGTCTAGTTTTAGACAACATATTGAACCTGTACAGAATTAGAGCTTCAGTGAGCTAGTGTTGGTCTTTCAAGGTATCACAGGTGCTGATCATATAGAAGTAAACAATGTTTTAGAGTCTAGTTTTAGACAGCATATTGAACCTGTACAGAATTAGAGCTTCAGTGAGCTAGTGTTGGTCTTTCAAGGTATCACAGATGCTGATTATATAGAAGTAAACAATGATATAATAGCTGATAGCTCACAGTATTATGAAATGCATATAAGTAGTTCACAACTTGGAAAAAAATGCTAGTATCATCCAATATTTGTTAAAGTCTACATAATGATCATACAAATCACATTACCAAAACAAAACATTTACTATGGTAACTTGTGTATACATAGAAATCAGATCAACTTCTCATATTTAAAATATCTTGTTTTGTGTAAGAGTTGTACCAAACATTAACAGTATACTGGTAGACATTAAAAATAATAAAAAGTGTTGTTCCAAATATTATCAGTATACTAGTAGCCATTAAAAAGACTAGAAAGTTAAGTCCACGCTTATGCCTTGATCAAGGCTGCAAGGCCATTTTCACTGAGAAAAAGAATTCTTCAAATGATTATAATAATTATTTTTATCAACAGAATATAAAATAACTATGGTATGCAAAAACATACAGGGATAATCTGCACAAGCCAAAATTTAACAATAATATTATAAACATCACTGACAAAATTCCAGGACAATAAAAATGATGGACGGAAGGTGGCAAGTTTTTTGGATGTTTTTTTGCAAATACTTGTATATGGAATTTTAGATCTTTGCAAAATGTAAATAGTGTCATGAAATTTACTTTGTGAACATTAACATTAAAGTTTACTTATGTCATTTTACCAGTGTCAAGATTAGTAAATTACTTTTTTTTTTAAATATATTTAATTGTGATTCAAACCCTTAAATATATATAGAGAATACTACAAGAGTGGCCATTAGATACCATTTGTCTTAGAAAGAGTTGTTTTAAAACATAAATGAACACATATGTAGTATTCTTACACATCTTAAAAACAAAAAAAGGTTTAAAACAAAACAAAAACAAAACAAAAAAAAACAGGTTTAAAACAAATTTAAACGTCTTTTCCAACTAAAACCTATTATGGTGCCTGCACTTATACATTGTAATCAGTTTTATACATTACAAAGCTATTAATTTC